>NC_034184.2:77342229-77392229 GCF_002021735.2 Oncorhynchus kisutch
TTATGGTGATTATTGTGTGTGTACTCATGTACACCTGTTATGGTGATTATGTGTGTGTACTCATGTACACCTGTTATGGTGATTATTGTGTGTGTGTACTCATGTACACCTGTTATGGTGATTATTGTGTGTGTACTCATGTACAACTCTGTTATGGTGATTATTGTGTGTGTACTCATGTACACCTGTTATGGTGATTATTGTGTGTGTACTCATGTACACCTGTTATGGTGATTATTGTGTGTGTACTCATGTACACCTGTTATGGTGATTATTGTGTGTGTACTCATGTACACCTGTTATGGTGATTATTGTGTGTGTACTCATGTACACCTGTTATGGTGATTATTGTGTGTGTACTCATGTACACCTGTTATGGTGATTATTGTGTGTGTACTCATGTACACCTGTTATGGTGATTATTGTGTGTGTACTCATGTACACCTGTTATGGTGATTATTGTGTGTGTACTCATGTACACCTGTTATGGTGATTATTGTGTGTGTACTCATGTACCACTGTTATGGGTGATTATTGTGTGTGTACTCATGTACACCTGTTATGGTGTTATTGTGTGTGTACTCATGTACACCTGTTATGGTGATTATTGTGTGTGTACTCATGTACACCTGTTATGGTGATTATTGTGTGTGTACTCATGTACACCTGTTATGGTGATTTTGTGTGTGTACTCATGTACACCTGTTATGGTGATTATTGTGTGTGTACTCATGTACCACCTGTTATGGTGTATTGGTGTGTACTCATGTACACTGTATGGTGATTATTGTGTGTGTACTCATGTACACCTGTTATGGTGATTATTGTGTGTGTACTCACGTACACCTGTTATGGTGATTATTGTGTGTGTACTCACGTACACCTGTTATGGTGATTATTGTGTGTGTACTCACGTACACCTGTTATGGTGATTATTGTGTGTGTACTCACGTACACCTGTTATGGTGATTATTTGTGTGTGTACTCACGTACACCTGTTATGGTGATTATTGTGTGTGTACTCACGTACACCTGTTATGGTGATTATTGTGTGTGTACTCACGTTACACCTGTTATGGTGATTATTGTGTGTGTACTCACGTTACACCTGTTATGGTGAGTATTGTGTGTGTACTCACGTACACCTGTTATGGTGAGTATTGTGTGTGTACTCACGTACACCTGTTATGGTGAGTATTGTGTGTGTACTCACGTACACCTGTTATGGTGATTATTGTGTGTGTACTCACGTACACCTGTTATGGTGAGTATTGTGTGTGTACTCACGTACACCTGTTATGGTGAGTATTGTGTGTGTACTCACGTACACCTGTTATGGTGAGTATTGTGTGTGTACTCACGTACACCTGTTATGGTGAGTATTGTGTGTGTACTCACGTACACCTGTTATGGTGAGTATTGTGTGTGTACTCACGTACACCTGTTATGGTGAGTATGTGTGTGTACTCACGTACACCTGTTATGGTGAGTATTGTGTGTGTACTCACGTACACCTGTTATGGTGATTATTGTGTGTGTACTCACGTACACCTGTTATGGTGATTATTGTGTGTGTACTCACGTACACCTGTTATGGTGATTATTGTGTGTGTACTCACGTACACCTGTTATGGTGATTATTGTGTGTGTACTCACGTACACCTGTTATGGTGATTATTGTGTGTGTACTCACGTACACCTGTTATGGTGATTATTGTGTGTGTACTCATGTACACCTGTTATGGTGATTATTGTGTGTGTACTCATGTACACCTGTTATGGTGATTAATGTGTGTGTACTCATGTACACCTGTTATGGTGATTATTGTGTGTGTACTCATGTACACCTGTTATGGTGATTATTGTGTGTGTACTCATGTACACCTGTTATGGTGATTATTGTGTGTGTACTCATGTACACCTGTTATGGTGATTATTGTGTGTGTACTCATGTACACCTGTTATGGTGATTATTGTGTGTGTACTCATGTACACCTGTTATGGTGATTATTGTGTGTGTACTCATGTACACCTGTTATGGTGATTATTGTGTGTGTACTCATGTACACCTGTTATGGTGATTATTGTGTGTGTACTCATGTACACCTGTTATGGTGATTATTGTGTGTGTACTCATGTACACCTGTTATGGTGATTATTGTGTGTGTACTCATGTACACCTGTTATGGTGATTATTGTGTGTGTACTCATGTACACCTGTTATGGTGATTATTGTGTGTGTACTCATGTACACCTGTTATGGTGATTATTGTGTGTGTACTCATGTACACCTGTTATGGTGATTATTGTGTGTGTACTCATGTACACCTGTTATGGTGATTATTGTGTGTGTACTCATGTACACCTGTTATGGTGATTATTGTGTGTGTACTCATGTACACCTGTTATGGTGATTATTGTGTGTGTACTCATGTACACCTGTTATGGTGATTATTGTGTGTGTACTCATGTACACCTGTTATGGTGAGTATTGTGTGTGTACTCATGTACACCTGTTATGGTGAGTATTGTGTGTGTACTCATGTACACCTGTTATGGTGAGTATTGTGTGTGTACTCATGTACACCTGTTATGGTGAGTATTGTGTGTGTACTCATGTACACCTGTTATGGTGAGTATTGTGTGTGTACTCATGTACACCTGTTATGGTGAGTATTGTGTGTGTACTCATGTACACCTGTTATGGTGAGTATTGTGTGTGTACTCATGTACACCTGTTATGGTGAGTATTGTGTGTGTACTCATGTACACCTGTTATGGTGAGTATTGTGTGTGTACTCATGTACACCTGTTATGGTGAGTATTGTGTGTGTACTCATGTACACCTGTTATGGTGAGTATTGTGTGTGTACTCATGTACACCTGTTATGGTGAGTATTGTGTGTGTACTCATGTACACCTGTTATGGTGAGTATTGTGTGTGTACTCATGTACACCTGTTATGGTGAGTATTGTGTGTGTACTCATGTACACCTGTTATGGTGAGTATTGTGTGTGTACTCATGTACCACCTGTTATGGCGAGTATTGTGTGTGTACTCATGTACACCTGTTATGGCGAGTATTGTGTGTGTACTCATGTACACCTGTTATGGCGAGTATTGTGTGTGTACTCATGTACACCTGTTATGGCGAGTATTGTGTGTGTACTCATGTCCACCTGTTATGGCGAGTATTGTGTGTGTACTCATGTACACCTGTTTATGGCGAGTATGTGTGTGTACTCATACACCTGTTATGGCGAGTATTGTGTGTGTACTCATGTACACCTGTTATGGCGAGTATTGTGTGTGTACTCATGTACACCTGTTATGGCGAGTATTGTGTGTGTACTCATGTACACCTGTTATGGCGAGTATTGTGTGTGTACTCATGTACACCTGTTATGGCGAGTATGTGTGTGTACTCATGTACACCTGTTATGGCGAGTATTCGTGTGTGTACTCATGTACACCTGTTATGGCGAGTAGTATTGTGGTACTATGTACACCTGTTATGGTGAGTATTGTGTGTGTACTCATGTACACCTGTTATGGTGAGTATTGGTGTGTACTCATGGTACACCTGTTATGGTGAGTATTGTGTGTTGTACTCATGTACACCTGTTATGGTGAGTATTGTGTGTGGTACTCATGTACACCTGTTATGGTGAGTATTTGTGTGTACTCATGTACACCTGTTATGGTGAGTATGTGTGTGTACTCATGACCACCTGTTTATGGTGAGTATTGTGTGTGTACTCATGTACACCTGTTATGGTGATTATTGTGTGTGTACTCATGTACACCTGTTATGGTGAGTATTGTGTGTGTACTCATGTACACCTGTTATGGTGCATTATTGTGTGTGTACTCATGTACACCTGTTATGGTGATTATTGTGTGTGTATGCATGTAAAACATCCTTTTCAATACAGAGCTCAAGGTTTCAGCAATGTGTTCCAGAGTAATAAACCCTGGTAAATACACAAAATCCCCCCTCATCTTTCACACACAGCCGCAACTTCTAGAAACTTCAAAGAGCTTTTATGTCCCTTTGTCTGTCCAGGATTCCAAAGTTCACTAGCTGGGACAGACTCTGAAAGCATTTACACCAGTATACAGTAGGGAAGCTTTTGTGCTCTCCTATCAATGTATCACCCTGTCCCCACCCCTCATACAGAACAGTATTAGCATATTCCCCTTTCATATGTAACTTGTTGCTGATAACTCACCAGGTGGACAAATAATTGTAGTTGAGAACAGTGGACCATGTGGGTAGGAATGGAACATAGTGGGAGCATGCTGGTATTTGTATGTGTGTGTGTGAGCGTGAGAGAAAATGTGGCTGATTTGCATGAGAGCTTAGCTGTGTTTGCAGTGTGTCTGAGGAGGCTTTAAGCCTAACTTTGGTGAATGATGACTTAGGGTCCTGTGTTTTTATTTAACTTACTACAGTGTGTTTGTGTGGCGTGTCAGAAGATCATGTCTGTTTCCAAGCATGCAGTAGGTCCAGCCAGAAGACTCCTGAACAGCTAATCAAATGGCTACCCTGACTATTTACATATGGCTACCCTTCCTTTTACAGTGCTGGATACTATCTATGCATAGTCACTTTAATAACTCTACCTCCATGCACATTTAACCTCAACTAAACGGTGCCCCCCTGTATATAGTCTCCACATTGACTCTGTACCGGTACCCTCTGTATATAGTCTCCACATTGAGTCTGTACCGGTACCCCCTGTATATAGCCTCCACATTGACTCTGTACCAGTACCTCCTGTATATAGTCTCCACATTGACTCTGTACCGGTACCCCCTGTATATAGCCTCCACATTGACTCTGTACCGGTACCCCCTGTATATAGTCTCCACATTGACTCTGTACCGGTACCCCCTGTTATATAGTCTCCACATTGACTCTGTACCGGTACCCCCTGTATATAGTCTCCACATTGACTCTGTACCGGTACCCCCCTGTATATAGTCTTCCACATTGACTCTGTACCGGTACCCCCTGTATATAGTCTCCACATTGACTCTATACCGGTACCCCCTGTATATAGCCTCCACATTGACTCTGTACCGGTACCCCCTGTATATAGTCTCCACATTGACTCTGTACCGGTACCCCCTGTATATAGCCTCCACATTGACTCTGTACCGGTACCCCCTGTATATGGTCTCCACATTGACTCTGTACCGGTACCCCCTGTATATAGTCTCCACATTGACTCTGTACCGGTACCCCCTGTATATAGTCTCCACATTGACTCTGTACCGGTACCCCCTGTATATAGTCTCCACATTGACTCTGTACCGGTACCCCCTGTATATAGTCTCCACATTGACTCTGTACCGGTACCCCCTGTATATAGTCTCCACATTGACTCTGTACCGGTACCCCCTGTATATAGTCTCCACATTGACTCTGTACCGGTACACCCTGTATATAGTCTCCACATTGACTCTGTACCGGTACCCCCTGTATATAGCCTCCACATTGACTCTGTACCGGTACCCCCTGTATATGGTCTCCACATTGACTCTGTACCGGTACCCCCTGTATATAGTCTCCACATTGACTCTGTACCGGTACCCCCTGTATATAGCCTCCACATTGACTCTGTACCGGTACCCCCTGTATATAGCCTCCCATTGACTCTGTACCGGTACCCCCTGTATATAGCCTCCACATTGACTCTGTACCGGTACCCCCTGTATATAGTCTCCACATTAACTCTGTACCGTACCCCCTGTATATAGCCTCCACATTGACTCTGTACCGGTACCCCCTGTATATAGCCTCGACATTGACTCTGTACAGGTACCCCCTGTATATAGTCTCCACATTGACTCTGTACCAGTACCCCCTGTATATAGTCTCCACATTGACTCTGTACCGGTACCCCTGTATATAGCCTCCACATTGACTCTGTACCGGTACCCCCTGTATATAGCCTCCACATTGACTCTGTACCGGTACCCCCTGTATATAGCCTCCACATTGACTCTGTACCGGTACCCCCTGTGTATAGCCTCCACATTGACTCTGTACCGGTACCCCCTGTATATAGCCTCCACATTGACTCTGTACCGGTACCCCCTGTGTATAGCCTCCACATTGACTCTGTACCGGTACCCCCTGTGTATAGCCTCCACATTGACTCTGTACCGGTACCCCCTGTATATAGCCTCCACATTGACTCTGTACCGGTACCCCCTGTATATAGCCTCCACATTGACTCTGTACCGGTACCCCCTGTATATAGCCTCCACATTGACTCTGTACCGGTACCCCCTGTATATAGCCTCCACATTGACTCTGTACTGGTACCCCCTGTATATAGTCTCCACATTGACTCTGTACCGGTACCCCTGTATATAGTCTCCACATTGACTCTGTACTGGTACCCCCTGTATATAGCCTCCACATTGACTCTGTACCGGTACCCCTGTATATAGTCTCCACATTGACTCTGTACCGGTACCCCTGTATATAGTCTCCACATTGACTCTGTACTGGTAACCCCTGTATATAGTCTCCACATTGACTCTGTACCGGTACCCCCTGTATATAGCCTCCACATTGACTCTGTACCGGTACCCCCTGTATATAGCCTCCACATTGACTCTGTACCGGAACCCCCTGTATATAGTCTCCACATTGACTCTGTACCGGTACCCCCTGTATATAGCCTCCACATTGACTCTGTAC
Source organism: Oncorhynchus kisutch (assembly GCF_002021735.2). Classification (NCBI taxonomy): domain Eukaryota; kingdom Metazoa; phylum Chordata; class Actinopteri; order Salmoniformes; family Salmonidae; genus Oncorhynchus; species Oncorhynchus kisutch. Next base: position 77,348,949 of record NC_034184.2, read on the forward strand.
CGGTACCCCCTGTATATAGCCTCCACATTGACTCTGTACCGGTACCCCCTGTATATAGCCTCCACATTGACTCTGTACCGGTACCCCCTGTATATAGTCTCCACATTGACTCTGTACCGGTACCCCTGTATATAGTCTCCACATTGACTCTGTACTGGTACCCCCTGTATATAGCCTCCACATTGACTCTGTACCGGTACCCCTGTATATAGTCTCCACATTGACTCTGTACCTGTACCCCTGTATATAGTCTCCACATTGACTCTGTACTGGTAACCCCTGTATATAGTCTCCACATTGACTCTGTACCGGTACACCCTGTATATAGCCTCCACATTGACTCTGTACCGGTACCCCCTGTATATAGTCTCCACATTGACTCTGTACCGGTACCCCCTGTATATAGTCTCCACATTGACTCTGTACTGGTACCCCCTGTATATAGCCTCCACATTGACTCTGTACCGGTACCCCCTGTATATAGCCTCCACATTGACTCTGTACCGGTACCCCCTGTATATAGCCTCCACATTGACTCTGTACCGGTACCCCCTGTATATAGCCTCCACATTGAAAGTAAACATTTCACTGTGAGGTCTACTACACCTGTTGTATTCAGCATTTCACTGTAAGGTCTACTACACCTGCTGTATTCAGCATTTCACTGTAAGGTCTACTACACCTGTTGTATTCAGCATTTCACTGTAAGGTCTACTACACCTGTTGTATTCAGCATTTCACTGTAAGGTCTACTACACCTGTTGTATTCAGCATTTCACTGTAAGGTCTACTACACCTGTTGTATTCAGCCTTTCACTAAGGTCTACACCTGTTGTATTCAGCATTTCACTGTAAGGTCTACCTACACCTGTTGTATTCAGAATTTCACTAAGGTCTACACCTGTTGTATTCAGCATTTCACTAAGGTCTACACCTGTTGTATTCAGCATTTCACTAAGGTCTACACCTGTTGTATTCAGCATTTCACTAAGGTCTACACCTGTTGTATTCAGCATTTCACTAAGGTCTACACCTGTTGTATTCAGCATTTCACTAAGGTCTACACCTGTTGTATTCAGCATTTCACTAAGGTCTACACCTGTTCTATTCAGCATTTCACTGTAGGGTCTAATACACCTGTTGTATTCAGAATTTCACTAAGGTCTACACCTGTTGTATTCAGCATTTCACTAAGGTCTACACCTGTTGTATTCAGCATTTCACTAAGGTCTACACCTGTTCTATTCAGCATTTCACTGTAGGGTCTAATACACCTGTTGTATTCAGAATTTCACTAAGGTCTACACCTGTTGTATTCAGCATTTCACTAAGGTCTACACCTGTTGTATTCAGCATTTCACTAAGGTCTACACCTGTTCTATTCAGCATTTCACTGTAGGGTCTAATACACCTGTTGTTTTCAACATTTCACTGTAAGGTCTACTACACCTGCTGTATTCAGCATTTCACTGTAAGGTCTACTACACCTGTTGTATTCAGCATTTCACTGTAAGGTCTACTACACCTGTTGTATTCAGCATTTCACTGTAAGGTCTACTACACCTGTTGTATTCAGCATTTCACTAAGGTCTACTACACCTGTTGTATTCAGCATTTCACTGTAAGGTCTACTACACCTGTTGTATTCAGCATTTCACTGTAAGGTCTACTACACCTGTTGTATTCAGCATTTCACTGTAAGGTCTACTACACCTGTTGTATTCAGCATTTCACTGTAAGGTCTACTACACCTGTTGTATTCAGCATTTCACTAAGGTCTACTACACCTGTTGTATTCAGCATTTCACTGTAAGGTCTACTACACCTGTTGTATTCAGCATTCACTGTAAGGTCTACTACACCTGTTGTATTCAGCATTTCACTAAGGTCTACTACACCTGTTGTATTCAGCATTTCACTGTAAGGTCTACTACACCTGTTGTATTCAGCATTTCACTGTAAGGTCTACTACACCTGTTGTATTCAGCATTTCACTGTAAGGTCTACTACACCTGTTGTATTCAGCATTTCACTGTAAGGTCTACTACACCTGTTGTATTCAGCATTTCACTGTAAGGTCTACTACACCTGTTGTATTCAGCATTTCACTGTAAGGTCTACTACACCTGTTGTATTCAGCATTTCACTGTAAGGTCTACTACACCTGTTGTATTCAGCCTTTCACTAAGGTCTACACCTGTTGTATTCAGCATTTCACTGTAAGGTCTACCTACACCTGTTGTATTCAGAATTTCACTAAGGTCTACACCTGTTGTATTCAGCATTTCACTAAGGTCTACACCTGTTGTATTCAGCATTTCACTAAGGTCTACACCTGTTGTATTCAGCATTTCACTAAGGTCTACACCTGTTGTATTCAGCATTTCACTAAGGTCTACACCTGTTGTATTCAGCATTTCACTAAGGTCTACACCTGTTCTATTCAGCATTTCACTGTAGGGTCTAATACACCTGTGTATTCAGAATTTCACTAAGGTCTACACCTGTTGTATTCAGCATTTCACTAAGGTCTACACCTGTTGTATTCAGCATTTCACTAAGGTCTACACCTGTTCTATTCAGCATTTCACGTAGGGTCTAATACACCTGTTGTTTCAGCATTTCACTGTAGGGTCTACTACACCTGTTGTATTCAGCATTTCACTGTAAGGTCTACTACACCTGTTGTATTCAGCATTTCACTGTAAGGTCTACTACACCTGTTGTATTCAGCATTTCACTGTAAGGTCTACTACACTGTTGTATCAGCATTCACTAAGGTCTACTACACCTGTTGTATTCAGCATTTCACTGTAAGGTCTACTACACCTGTTGTATTCAGCATTTCACTGTAAGGTCTACTACACCTGTTGTATTCAGCATTTCACTAAGGTCTACTACACCTGTTGTATTCAGCATTTCACTGTAAGGTCTACTACACCTGTTGTATTCAGCATTTCACTGTAAGGTCTACTACACCTGTTGTATTCAGCATTTCACTGTAAGGTCTACTACACCTGTTGTATTCAGCATTTCACTGTAAGGTCTACTACACCTGTTGTATTCAGCATTTCACTGTAAGGTCTACTACACCTGTTGTATTCAGCATTTCACTAAGGTCTACTACACCTGTTTGTATTCAGCATTTCACTGTAAGGTCTACTACACCTGTTGTATCAGCATTTCACTGTAAGGTCTACTACACCTGTTGTATTCAGCATTTCACTAAGGTCTACTACACCTGTTGTATTCAGCATTTCACTGTAAGGTCTTACTACACCTGTTGTATTCAGATTTCACTGTAAGGTATACTACACCTGTTGTATTCAGCATTTCACTGTAAGGTCTACTACACCTGTTGTATTCAGCATTTCACTGTAAGGTTACTACACACCTGTTGTATTCAGCATTTCACTGTAAGGTCTACTACACCTGTTGTATTCAGCATTTCACTGTAAGGTCTACTACACCTGTTGTATTCAGCATTTCACTTGTAAGGTCTACGACACCTGTTGTATTCAGCCTTTCACGTAAGGTCTAACACCTGTTGTATTCAGCATTTCACTGTAAGGTCTACCTACCACTGTTGTATTCAGAATTTCACTAAGGTCTACACCTGTTGTATTCAGCATTTCACTAAGGTCTACACCTGTTGTATTCAGCATTCACTAAGGTCTACAACCTGTTGTATTCAGCATTTCACTAAGGTCTACACCTGTTGTATTCAGCATTTCACTAAGGTCTACACCTGTTGTATTCAGCATTTCACTAAGGTCTACACCTGTTCTATTCAGCATTTCACTGTAGGGTCTAATACACCTGTTGTATTCAGAATTTCACTAAGGTCTACACCTGTTGTATTCAGCATTTCACTAAGGTCTACACCTGTTCTATCAGCATTTCACTGTAGGGTCTAATACACCTGTTGTTTTCAGCATTTCACTGTAGGGTCTACTACACCTGTTGTATTCAGCATTTCACTGTAAGGTCTACTACACCTGTTGTATTCAGCATTTCACTGTAAGGTCTACTACACCTGTTGTATTCAGCATTTCACTGTAAGGTCTACTACACCTGTTGTATTCAGCATTTCACTGTAAGGTCTACTACACCTGTTGTATTCAGCATTTCACTGTAAGGTCTACTACACCTGTTGTATTCAGCATTTCACTGTAAGGTCTACTACACCTGTTGTATTCAGCATTTCACTGTAAGGTCTACTACACCTGTTGTATTCAGCATTTCACTGTAAGGTCTACTACACCTGTTGTATTCAGCATTTCACTGTAAGGTCTACTACACCTGTTGTATTCAGCATTTCACTGTAAGGTCTACTACACCTGTTGTATTCAGCATTTCACTGTAAGGGTCTACTACACCTGTTGTATTCAGCATTTCACTGTAAGGTCTACTACACCTGTTGTATTCAGCATTTCACTAAGGTCTACTACACCTGTTGTATTCAGCATTTCACTGTAAGGTCTACTACACCTGTTGTATTCAGCATTTCACTGTAAGGTCTACTACACCTGTTGTATTCAGCATTTCACTGTAAGGTCTACTACACCTGTTGTATTCAGCATTTCACTGTAAGGTCTACTACACCTGTTGTATTCAGCATTTCACTGTAAGGTCTACTACACCTGTTGTATTCAGCATTTCACTGTAAGGTCTACTACACCTGTTGTATTCAGCATTTCACTGTAAGGTCTACTACACCTGTTGTATTCAGCATTTCACTGTAAGGTCTACTACACCTGTTGTATTCAGCCTTTCACTAAGGTCTACACCTGTTGTATTCAGCATTTCACTGTAAGGTCTACCTACACCTGTTGTATTCAGATTTCACTAAGGTCTACACCTGTTGTATTCAGCATTTCACTAAGGTCTACACCTGTTGTATTCAGCATTTCACTAAGGTCTACACCTGTGTATTCAGCATTTCACTAAGGTCTACACCTGTTGTAGTTCAGCATTTCACTAAGGTCTACACCTGTTGTATTCAGCATTTCACTAAGGTCTACACCTGTTCTATTCAGCATTTCACTGTAGGGTCTAATACACCTGTTGTATTCAGAATTTCACTAAGGTCTACACCTGTTGTATTCAGCATTTCACTAAGGTCTACACCTGTTGTATTCAGCATTTCCTAAGGTCTACACCTGTTCTATTCAGCATTTCACTGTAGGGTCTAATACACCTGTTGTTTCAGCATTCCAGGTTACTACCACCTGTTGTATTCAGCATTTCACTGTAAGGTCTACTACACCTGTTGTATTCAGCATTTCACTGTAAGGTCTACTACACCTGTTGTATTCAGCATTTCACTGTAAGGTCTACTACACCTGTTGTATTCAGCATTTCACTGTAAGGTCTACTACACCTGTTGTATTCAGCATTTCACTGTAAGGTCTACTACAACCTGTTGTATTCAGCATTTCACTGTAAGGTCTACTACACCTGTTGTATTCAGCATTTCACTGTAAGGTCTACTACACCTGTTGTATTCAGCATTTCACTGTAAGGTCTACTACACCTGTTGTATTCAGCATTTCACTGTAAGGTCTACTACACCTGTTGTATTCAGCATTTCACTGTAAGGTCTACTACACCTGTTGTATTCAGCCTTTCACTAAGGTCTACACCTGTTGTATTCAGCATTTCACTGTAAGTCTACCTACACCTGTTGTATTCAGAATTTCACTAAGGTCTACACCTGTTGTATTCAGCATTTCACTAAGGTCTACACCTGTTGTATTCAGCATTTCACTAAGTCTACACCTGTTGTATTCAGCATTTCACTAAGGTCTACACCTGTTCTATTCAGCATTTCACTGTAGGGTCTAATACACCTGTTGTATTCAGAATTTCACTAAGGTCTACACCTGTTGTATTCAGAATTTCACTAAGGTCTACACCTGTTGTATTCAGCATTTCACTAGGTCTACACCTGTTCTATTCAGCATTTCACTGTAAGGTCTAATACACCTGTTGTATTCAGAATTTCACTAAGGTCTACACCTGTTGTATTCAGCATTTCACTAAGGTCTACACCTGTTGTATTCAGCATTTCACTAAGGTCTACACCTGTTCTATTCAGCATTTCACTGTAGGGTCTAATACACCTGTTGTTTTCAGCATTTCACTGTAAGGTCTACTACACCTGCTGTATTCAGCATTTCACTGTAAGGTCTACTACACCTGTTGTATCAGCATTTCACTGTAAGGTCTACTACACCTGTTGTATTCAGCATTTCACTAAGGTCTACTACACCTGTGTATTCAGCATTTCACTGTAAGGTCTACTACACCTGTTGTATTCAGCATTTCACTGTAAGGTCTACTACACCTGTTGTATTCAGCATTTCACTAAGGTCTACTACACCTGTTGTATTCAGCATTTCACTGTAAGGTCTACTACACCTGTTGTATTCAGCATTTCACTGTAAGGTCTACTACACCTGTTGTATTCAGCATTTCACTGTAAGGTCTACTACACCTGTTGTATTCAGCATTTCACTGTAAGGTCTACTACACCTGTTGTATTCAGCATTTCACTGTAAGGTCTACTACACCTGTTGTATTCAGCATTTCACTGTAAGGTCTACTACACCTGTTGTATTCAGCATTTCACTGTAAGGTCTACTACACCTGTTGTATTCAGCATTTCACTGTAAGGTCTACTACACCTGTTGTATTCAGCCTTTCACTAAGGTCTACACCTGTTGTATTCAGCATTTCACTGTAAGGTCTACCTACACCTGTTGTATCAGAATTTCACTAAGGTCTACACCTGTTGTATTCAGCATTTCACTAAGGTCTACACCTGTTGTATTCAGCATTTCACTAAGGTCTACACCTGTTGTATTCAGCATTTCACTAAGGTCTACACCTGTTGTATTCAGCATTTCACTAAGGTCTACACCTGTTGTATTCAGCATTTCACTAAGGTCTACACCTGTTCTATTCAGCATTTCACTGTAGGGTCTAATACACCTGTTGTATTCAGAATTTCACTAAGGTCTACACCTGTTGTATTCAGCATTTCACTAAGGTCTACACCTGTTCTATTCAGCATTTCACTGTAGGGTCTAATACACCTGTTGTTTTCAGCATTTCACTGTAGGGTCTACTACACCTGTTGTATTCAGCATTTCACTGTAAGGTCTACTACACCTGTTGTATTCAGCATTTCACTGTAAGGTCTACTACACCTGTTGTATTCAGCATTTCACTGTAAGGTCTACTACACCTGTTGTATTCAGCATTTCACTGTAAGGTCTACTACACCTGTTGTATTCAGCATTTCACTGTAAGGTCTACTACACCTGTTGTATTCAGCATTTCACTGTAAGGTCTACTACACCTGTTGTATTCAGCATTTCACTGTAAGGTCTACTACACCTGTTGTATTCAGCATTTCACTGTAAGGTCTACTACACCTGTTGTATTCAGCATTTCACTGTAGGTCTACTACACCTGTTGTATTCAGCATTTCACTGTAAGGTCTACTACACCTGTTGTATTCAGCATTTCACTAAGGTCTACTACACCTGTTGTATTCAGCATTCACTGTAAGGTCTACTACACCTGTTGTATTCAGCATTTCACTGTAAGGTCTACTACACCTGTTGTATTCAGCATTCACTGTAAGGTCTACTACACCTGTTGTATTCAGCATTTCACTGTAAGGTCTACTACACCTGTTGTATTCAGCATTTCACTGTAAGGTCTACTACAACCTGTTGTATTCAGCATTTCACGTAAGGTCTACTACACCTGTTGTATTCAGCATTTCACTGTAAGGTCTACTACACCTGTTGTATTCAGCATTTCACTGTAAGGTCTACTACACCTGTTGTATTCAGCCTTTCACTAAGGTCTACACCTGTTGTATTCAGCATTTCACTGTAAGGTCTACCTACACCTGTTGTATTCAGAATTTCACTAAGGTCTACACCTGTTGTATTCAGCATTTCACTAAGGTCTACACCTGTTGTATTCAGCATTTCACTAAGGTCTACACCTGTTGTATTCAGCATTTCACTAAGGTCTACACCTGTTGTATTCAGCATTTCACTAAGGTCTACACCTGTTGTATTCAGCATTTCACTAAGGTCTACACCTGTTCTATTCAGCATTTCACTGTAGGGTCTAATACACCTGTTGTATTCAGAATTTCACTAAGGTCTACACCTGTTGTATTCAGCATTTCACTAAGGTCTACACCTGTTGTATTCAGCATTTCACTAAGGTCTACACCTGTTCTATTCAGCATTTCACTGTAGGGTCTAATACACCTGTTGTTTTCAGCATTTCACTGTAGGGTCTACTACACCTGTTGTATTCAGCATTTCACTGTAAGGTCTACTACACCTGTTGTATTCAGCATTTCACTGTAAGGTCTACTACACCTGTTGTATTCAGCATTTCACTGTAAGGTCTACTACACCTGTTGTATTCAGCATTTCACTGTAAGGTCTACTACACCTGTTGTATTCAGCATTTCACTGTAAGGTCTACTACACCTGTTGTATTCAGCATTTCACTGTAAGGTCTACTACACCTGTTGTATTCAGCATTTCACTGTAAGGTCTACTACACCTGTTGTATTCAGCATTTCACTGTAAGGTCTACTACACCTGTTGTATTCAGCATTTCACTGTAAGGTCTACTACACCTGTTGTATTCAGCATTTCACTGTAAGGTCTACTACACCTGTTGTATTCAGCCTTTCACTAAGGTCTACACCTGTTGTATTCAGCATTTCACTGTAAGGTCTACCTACACCTGTTGTATTCAGAATTTCACTAAGGTCTACACCTGTTGTATTCAGCATTTCACTAAGGTCTACACCTGTTGTATTCAGCATTTCACTAAGGTCTACACCTGTTGTATTCAGCATTTCACTAAGGTCTACACCTGTTCTATTCAGCATTTCACTGTAGGGTCTAATACACCTGTTGTATTCAGAATTTCACTAAGGTCTACACCTGTTGTATCAGCAATTTCACTAAGGTCTACACCTGTTCTATTCAGCATTTCACTGTAGGGTCTACTACACCTGTTGTATTCAGAATTTCACTAAGGTCTACACCTGTTGTATTCAGCATTTCACTAAGGTCTACACTGTTCTATTCAGCATTTCACTGTAGGGTCTAATACACCTGTTGTTTTCAGCATTTCACTGTAGGGTCTACTACACCTGTTGTATTCAGCATTTCACTGAAGTCTACTACCCTGTTGTATTCAGCATTTCACTGTAAGGTCCTACTACACCTGTTGTATTCAGCATTTCACTGTAGGTCTACACACCTGTTGTATTCAGCATTTCACTGTAAGGTCTTACGTACACTGTTGTATTCAGCATTTCACTGTAAGGTCTACTACACCTGTTGTATTCAGCATTTCACTGTAAGGTCTACTACACCTGTGGTTATTCAGCATTTCACTGTAAGGTCTACTACACCTGTTGTTTCAGCATTTCACTGTAAGGTCTACTACAACCTGTGGTATTCAGCATTTCACTGTAAGGTCTACTACCCTGTTGTATTCAGCATTTCACTGTAAGGTCTACTACACCTGTTGTATTCAGCATTTCACTTAGGTCTACTACACCTGTTGTATTCACAGTTTCACTGTAAGGGTCTACTACACCTGTTGTATTCAGCATTTACACTGTAAGGTCTACTACACCTGTTGTATTCAGCATTTCACTGTAAGGTCTACTACACCTGTTGTATTCAGCATTTCACTGGTAAGGTCTACTACACCTGTTGTATTCAGCATTTCACTGTAAGGTCTACTACACCTGTTGTATTCAGCATTTCACTGTAAGGTCTACTACACCTGTTGTATTCAGCATTTCACTGTAAGGTCTACTACACCTGTTGTATTCAGCATTTCACTGTAAGGTCTACTACACCTGTTGTATTCAGCCTTTCACTAAGTCTACACCTGTTGTATTCAGCATTTCACTGTAAGGTCTACCTACACCTGTTGTATTCAGAATTTCACTAAGGTCTACACCTGTTGTATTCAGCATTTCACTAAGGTCTACACCTGTTGTATTCAGCATTTCACTAAGGTCTACACCTGTTGTATTCAGCATTTCACTAAAGGTCTACACCTGTTGTATTCAGCATTTCACTAAGGTCTACACCTGTTGTATTCAAGCATTTCACTAAGGTCTACACCTGTTCTTATTCATTCACTGTAGGGTCTATACCCTGCTTGGTATTCAGAATTTCACTAAGGTCTACACCTGTTGTATCAGCATTCACTAAGGTCTACACCTGTTTGTATTCAGCATTTCACTAAGGTTACACCTGTTCTATTCAGCATTTCACTGTAGGGTCTAATACACCTGTTGTTTTCAGCATTTCACTGTAGGGTCTACTAGCACCTGTTGTATTCAGCATTTCACTGTAAGGTCTACTACACCTGTTGTATTCAGCATTTCATGTAAGGTCTACTACACCTGTTGTATTCAGCATTTCACTGTAAGGTCTACTACACCTGTTGTATTCAGCATTCACTGTAAGGTCTACTACACCTGTTGTATTCAGCATTTCACTGTAAGGTCTACTACACTGTTGTATTCAGCATTTCACTGTAGGTCCTACTACACCTGTTGTATTCGCATTTCACTGTAAGGTCTACTACACCTGTGTATTCAGCATTTCACTGTAAGGTCTACTACACCTGTTGTATTCAGCATTTCACTGTAAGGTCTACTACACCTGTTGTATTCAGCATTTCACTGTAAGGTCTACTACACCTGTTGTATTCAGCCTTTCACTAAGGTCTACACCTGTTGTATTCAGCATTTCACTGTAAGGTCTACCTACACCTGTTGTATTCAGAATTTCACTAAGGTCTACACCTGTTGTATTCAGCATTTCACTAAGGTCTACACCTGTTGTATTCAGCATTTCACTAAGGTCTACACCTGTTGTATTCAGCATTTCACTAAGGTCTACACCTGTTCTATTCAGCATTTCACTGTAGGGTCTAATACACCTGTTGTATTCAGAATTTCACTAAGGTCTACACCTGTTGTATTCAGAATTTCACTAAGGTCTACACCTGTTGTATTCAGCATTTCACTAAGGTCTACACCTGTTCTATTCAGCATTTCACTGTAAGGTCTAATACACCTGTTGTATTCAGAATTTCACTAAGGTCTACACCTGTTGTATTCAGCATTTCACTAAGGTCTACACCTGTTGTATTCAGCATTTCACTAAGGTCTACACCTGTTCTATTCAGCATTTCACTGTAGGGTCTAATACACCTGTTGTTTTCAGCATTTCACTGTAAGGTCTACTACACCTGCTGTATTCAGCATTTCACTGTAAGGTCTACTACACCTGTTGTATTCAGCATTTCACTGTAAGGTCTACTACACCTGTTGTATTCAGCATTTCACTAAGGTCTACTACACCTGTTGTATTCAGCATTTCACTGTAAGGTCTACTACACCTGTTGTATTCAGCATTTCACTGTAAGGTCTACTACACCTGTTGTATTCAGCATTTCACTGTAAGGTCTACTACACCTGTTGTATTCAGCATTTCACTGTAAGGTCTACTACACCTGTTGTATTCAGCATTTCACTAAGGTCTACTACACCTGTTGTATTCAGCATTTCACTGTAAGGTCTACTACACCTGTTGTATTCAGCATTTCACTGTAAGGTCTACTACACCTGTTGTATTCAGCATTTCACTGTAAGGTCTACTACACCTGTTGTATTCAGCATTTCACTGTAAGGTCTACTACACCTGTTGTATTCAGCATTTCACTAAGGTCTACTACACCTGTTGTATTCAGCATTTCACTGTAAGGTCTACTACACCTGTTGTATTCAGCATTTCACTGTAAGGTCTACTACACCTGTTGTATTCAGCATTTCACTGTAAGGTCTACTACACCTGTTGTATTCAGCATTTCACTGTAAGGTCTACTACACCTGTTGTATTCAGCATTTCACTGTAAGGTCTACTACACCTGTTGTATTCAGCATTTCACTGTAAGGTCTACTACACCTGTTGTATTCAGCCTTTCACTAAGGTCTACACCTGTTGTATTCAGCATTTCACTGTAAGGTCTACCTACACCTGTTGTATTCAGAATTTCACTAAGGTCTACACCTGTTGTATTCAGCATTTCACTAAGGTCTACACCTGTTGTATTCAGCATTTCACTAAGGTCTACACCTGTTGTATTCAGCATTTCACTAAGGTCTACACCTGTTGTATTCAGCATTTCACTAAGGTCTACACCTGTTGTATTCAGCATTTCACTAAGGTCTACACCTGTTCTATTCAGCATTTCACTGTAGGGTCTAATACACCTGTTGTATTCAGAATTTCACTAAGGTCTACACCTGTTGTATTCAGCATTTCACTAAGGTCTACACCTGTTGTATTCAGCATTTCACTAAGGTCTACACCTGTTCTATTCAGCATTTCACTGTAGGGTCTAATACACCTGTTGTTTTCAGCATTTCACTGTAGGGTCTACTACACCTGTTGTATTCAGCATTTCACTGTAAGGTCTACTACACCTGTTGTATTCAGCATTTCACTGTAAGGTCTACTACACCTGTTGTATTCAGCATTTCACTGTAAGGTCTACTACACCTGTTGTATTCAGCATTTCACTGTAAGGTCTACTACACCTGTTGTATTCAGCATTTCACTTTAAGGTCTACTACACCTGTTGTATTCAGCATTTCACTGTAAGGTCTACTACACCTGTTGTATTCAGCATTTCACTGTAAGGTCTACTACACCTGTTGTATTCAGCATTTCACTGTAAGGTCTACTACACCTGTTGTATTCAGCATTTCACTGTAAGGTCTACTACACCTGTTGTATTCAGCATTTCACTGTAAGGTCTACTACACCTGTTGTATTCAGCATTTCACTGTAAGGTCTACTACACCTGTTGTATTCAGCCTTTCACTAAGGTCTACACCTGTTGTATTCAGCATTTCACTGTAAGGTCTACCTACACCTGTTGTATTCAGAATTTCACTAAGGTCTACACCTGTTGTATTCAGCATTTCACTAAGGTCTACACCTGTTGTATTCAGCATTTCACTAAGGTCTACACCTGTTGTATTCAGCATTTCACTAAGGTCTACACCTGTTGTATTCAGCATTTCACTAAGGTCTACACCTGTTGTATTCAGCATTTCACTAAGGTCTACACCTGTTCTATTCAGCATTTCACTGTAGGGTCTAATACACCTGTTGTATTCAGAATTTCACTAAGGTCTACACCTGTTCTATTCAGCATTTCACTAAGGTCTACACCTGTTGTATTCAGCATTTCACTAAGGTCTACACCTGTTCTATTCAGCATTTCACTGTAGGGTCTAATACACCTGTTGTTTTCAGCATTTCACTGTAGGGTCTACTACACCTGTTGTATTCAGCATTTCACTGTAAGGTCTACTACACCTGTTGTATTCAGCATTTCACTGTAAGGTCTACTACACCTGTTGTATTCAGCATTTCACTGTAAGGTCTACTACACCTGTTGTATTCAGCATTTCACTGTAAGGTCTACTACACCTGTTGTATTCAGCATTTCACTGTAAGGTCTACTACACCTGTTGTATTCAGCATTTCACTGTAAGGTCTACTACACCTGTTGTATTCAGCATTTCACTGTAAGGTCTACTACACCTGTTGTATTCAGCATTTCACTGTAAGGTCTACTACACCTGTTGTATTCAGCATTTCACTGTAAGGTCTACTACACCTGTTGTATTCAGCATTTCACTGTAAGGTCTACTACACCTGTTGTATTCAGCCTTTCACTAAGGTCTACACCTGTTGTATTCAGCATTTCACTGTAAGGTCTACCTACACCTGTTGTATTCAGCATTTCACTAAGGTCTACACCTGTTCTATTCAGCATTTCACTGTAGGGTCTAATACACCTGTTGTATTCAGAATTTCACTAAGGTCTACACCTGTTGTATTCAGCATTTCACTAAGGTCTACACCTGTTGTATTCAGCATTTCACTAAGGTCTACACCTGTTCTATTCAGCATTTCACTGTAGGGTCTAATACACCTGTTGTATTCAGAATTTCACTAAGGTCTACACCTGTTGTATTCAGCATTTCACTAAGGTCTACACCTGTTGTATTCAGCATTTCACTAAGGTCTACACCTGTTCTATTCAGCATTTCACTGTAGGGTCTAATACACCTGTTGTTTTCAGCATTTCACTGTAAGGTCTACTACACCTGCTGTATTCAGCATTTCACTGTAAGGTCTACTACACCTGTTGTATTCAGCATTTCACTGTAAGGTCTACTACACCTGTTGTATTCAGCATTTCACTGTAAGGTCTACTACACCTGTTGTATTCAGCATTTCACTGTAAGGTCTACTACACCTGTTGTATTCAGCATTTCACTGTAAGGTCTACTACACCTGTTGTATTCAGCATTTCACTGTAAGGTCTACTACACCTGTTGTATTCAGCATTTCACTGTAAGGTCTACTACACCTGTTGTATTCAGCATTTCACTGTAAGGTCTACTACACCTGTTGTATTCAGCATTTCACTGTAAGGTCTACTACACCTGTTGTATTCAGCATTTCACTGTAAGGTCTACTACACCTGTTGTATTCAGCATTTCACTGTAAGGTCTACTACACCTGTTGTATTCATCATTTCACTGTAAGGTCTACTACACCTGTTGTATTGAGCATTTCACTGTAAGGTCTACTACACCTGTTGTATTCAGCCTTTCACTAAGGTCTACACCTGTTGTATTCAGCATTTCACTGTAAGGTCTACCTACACCTGTTGTATTCAGAATTTCACTAAGGTCTACACCTGTTGTATTCAGCATTTCACTAAGGTCTACACCTGTTGTATTCAGCATTTCACTAAGGTCTACACCTGTTGTATTCAGCATTTCACTAAGGTCTACACCTGTTGTATTCAGCATTTCACTAAGGTCTACACCTGTTGTATTCAGCATTTCACTAAGGTCTACACCTGTTGTATTCAGCATTTCACTAAGGTCTACACCTGTTGTATTCAGCATTTCACTAAGGTATACACCTGTTCTATTCAGCATTTCACTGTAGGGTCTAATACACCTGTTGTATTCAGCATTTCACTAAGGTCTACACCTGTTGTATTCAGCATTTCACTAAGGTCTACACCTGTTGTATTCAGCATTTCACTGTAGGGTCTAATACACCTGTTGTTTTCAGCATTTCACTGTAGGGTCTAATACACCTGTTGTATTCAGCATTTCACTGTAAGGTCTACTACACCTGTTGTATTCAGCATTTCACTGTAAGGTCTACTACACCTGTTGTATTCAGCATTTCACTGTAAGGTCTACTACACCTGTTGTATTCAGCATTTCACTGTAAGGTCTACTACACCTGTTGTATTCAGCATTTCACTGTAAGGTCTACTACACCTGTTGTATTCAGCATTTCACTGTAAGGTCTACTACACCTGTTGTATTCAGCATTTCACTGTAAGGTCTACTACACCTGTTGTATTCAGCATTTCACTGTAAGGTCTACTACACCTGTTGTATTCAGCATTTCACTGTAAGGTCTACTACACCTGTTGTATTCAGCATTTCACTGTAAGGTCTACTACACCTGTTGTATTCAGCATTTCACTGTAAGGTCTACTACACCTGTTGTATTCAGCATTTCACTGTAAGGTCTACTACACCTGTTGTATTCAGCATTTCACTGTAAGGTCTACTACACCTGTTGTATTCAGCATTTCACTGTAAGGTCTACTACACCTGTTGTATTCAGCCTTTCACTAAGGTCTACACCTGTTGTATTCAGCATTTCACTGTAAGGTCTACCTACACCTGTTGTATTCAGAATTTCACTAAGGTCTACACCTGTTGTATTCAGCATTTCACTAAGGTCTACACCTGTTGTATTCAGCATTTCACTAAGGTCTACACCTGTTGTATTCAGCATTTCACTAAGGTCTACACCTGTTGTATTCATCATTTCACTAAGGTCTACACCTGTTGTATTCAGCATTTCACTAAGGTCTACACCTGTTGTATTCAGCATTTCACTAAGGTATACACCTGTTGTATTCAGCATTTCACTAAGGTATACACCTGTTCTATTCAGCATTTCACTGTAGGGTCTAATACACCTGTTGTATTCAGAATTTCACTAAGGTCTACACCTGTTGTATTCAGCATTTCACTAAGGTCTACACCTGTTGTATTCAGCATTTCACTAAGGTCTACACCTGTTCTATTCAGCATTTCACTGTAGGGTCTAATACACCTGTTGTTTTCAGCATTTCACTGTAGGGTCTAATACACCTGTTGTATTCAGCATTTCACTGTAAGGTCTACTACACCTGTTGTATTCAGCATTTCACTGTAAGGTCTACTACACCTGTTGTTTTCAGCATTTCACTTTAAGGTCTACTACACCTGTTGTATTCAGCATTTCACTGTAAGGTCTACTACACCTGTTGTATTCAGCATTTCACTGTAAGGTCTACTACACCTGTTGTATTCAGCATTTCACTGTAAGGTCTACTACACCTGTTGTATTCAGCATTTCACTGTAAGGTCTACTACACCTGTTGTATTCAGCATTTCACTGTAAGGTCTACTACACCTGTTCTATTCAGCATTTCACTGTAGGGTCTAATACACCTGTTGTATTCAGAATTTCACTAAGGTCTACACCTGTTGTATTCAGCATTTCACTAAGGTCTACACCTGTTGTATTCAGCATTTCACTAAGGTCTACACCTGTTGTATTCAGCATTTCACTAAGGTCTACACCTGTTCTATTCAGCATTTCACTGTAAGGTCTACTACACCTGTTGTATTCAGCATTTCACTGTAAGGTCTACCTACACCTGTTGTATTCAGAATTTCACTAAGGTCTACACCTGTTGTATTCAGCATTTCACTAAGGTCTACACCTGTTGTATTCAGCATTTCACTAAGGTCTACACCTGTTGTATTCAGCATTTCACTAAGGTCTACACCTGTTCTATTCAGCATTTCACTGTAGGGTCTAATACACCTGTTGTATTAAGAATTTCACTAAGGTCTACACCTGTTGTATTCAGCATTTCACTAAGGTCTACACCTGTTGTATTCAGCATTTCACTAAGGTCTACACCTGTTGTATCAGCATTTCACTAAGGTCTACACCTGTTCTATTCAGCATTTCACTGTAGGGTCTAATACACCTGTTGTATTCAGCATTTCACTGTAAGGTCTACTACACCTGTTGTATTCAGCATTTCACTGTAAGGTCTACTACACCTGTTGTATTCAGCATTTCACTGTAAGGTCTACTACACCTGTTGTATTCAGCATTTCACTGTAAGGTCTACTACACCTGTTGTATTCAGCATTTCACTGTAAGGTCTACTACACCTGTTGTATTCAGCATTTCACTGTAAGGTCTACTACACCTGTTGTATTCAGCATTTCACTGTAAGGTCTACTACACCTGTTGTATTCAGCATTTCACTGTAAGGTCTACTACACCTGTTGTATTCAGCATTTCACTGTAAGGTCTACTACACCTGTTGTATTCAGCATTTCACTGTAAGGTCTACTACACCTGTTGTATTCAGCATTTCACTGTAAGGTCTACTACACCTGTTGTATTCAGCATTTCACTGTAAGGTCTACTACACCTGTTGTATTCAGCATTTCACTGTAAGGTCTACTACACCTGTTGTATTCAGCATTTCACTGTAAGGTCTACTACACCTGTTGTATTCAGCCTTTCACTAAGGTCTACACCTGTTGTATTCAGCATTTCACTGTAAGGTCTACCTACACCTGTTGTATTCAGAATTTCACTAAGGTCTACACCTGTTGTATTCAGCATTTCACTAAGGTCTACACCTGTTGTATTCAGCATTTCACTAAGGTCTACACCTGTTGTATTCAGCATTTCACTAAGGTCTACACCTGTTGTATTCATCATTTCACTAAGGTCTACACCTGTTGTATTCAGCATTTCACTAAGGTCTACACCTGTTGTATTCAGCATTTCACTAAGGTCTACACCTGTTGTATTCAGCATTTCACTAAGGTATACACCTGTTGTATTCAGCATTTCACTAAGGTATACACCTGTTCTATTCAGCATTTCACTGTAGGGTCTAATACACCTGTTGTATTCAGAATTTCACTAAGGTCTACACCTGTTGTATTCAGCATTTCACTAAGGTCTACACCTGTTGTATTCAGCATTTCACTAAGGTCTACACCTGTTCTATTCAGCATTTCACTGTAGGGTCTAATACACCTGTTGTTTTCAGCATTTCACTGTAGGGTCTAATACACCTGTTGTATTCAGCATTTCACTGTAAGGTCTACTACACCTGTTGTATTCAGCATTTCACTGTAAGGTCTACTACACCTGTTGTTTTCAGCATTTCACTTTAAGGTCTACTACACCTGTTGTATTCAGCATTTCACTGTAAGGTCTACTACACCTGTTGTATTCAGCATTTCACTGTAAGGTCTACTACACCTGTTGTATTCAGCATTTCACTGTAAGGTCTACTACACCTGTTGTATTCAGCATTTCACTGTAAGGTCTACTACACCTGTTGTATTCAGCATTTCACTGTAAGGTCTACTACACCTGTTCTATTCAGCATTTCACTGTAGGGTCTAATACACCTGTTGTATTCAGAATTTCACTAAGGTCTACACCTGTTGTATTCAGCATTTCACTAAGGTCTACACCTGTTGTATTCAGCATTTCACTAAGGTCTACACCTGTTGTATTCAGCATTTCACTAAGGTCTACACCTGTTCTATTCAGCATTTCACTGTAAGGTCTACTACACCTGTTGTATTCAGCATTTCACTGTAAGGTCTACCTACACCTGTTGTATTCAGAATTTCACTAAGGTCTACACCTGTTGTATTCAGCATTTCACTAAGGTCTACACCTGTTGTATTCAGCATTTCACTAAGGTCTACACCTGTTGTATTCAGCATTTCACTAAGGTCTACACCTGTTCTATTCAGCATTTCACTGTAGGGTCTAATACACCTGTTGTATTAAGAATTTCACTAAGGTCTACACCTGTTGTATTCAGCATTTCACTAAGGTCTACACCTGTTGTATTCAGCATTTCACTAAGGTCTACACCTGTTGTATCA
The DNA here is from genome assembly GCF_002021735.2 of Oncorhynchus kisutch. NCBI lineage: Eukaryota > Metazoa > Chordata > Actinopteri > Salmoniformes > Salmonidae > Oncorhynchus > Oncorhynchus kisutch. The sequence goes on from NC_034184.2 coordinate 77,368,144, forward strand.
GCATTTCACTAAGGTCTACACCTGTTCTATTCAGCATTTCACTGTAGGGTCTAATACACCTGTTGTATTCAGAATTTCACTAAGGTCTACACCTGTTGTATTCAGCATTTCACTAAGGTCTACACCTGTTGTATTCAGCATTTCACTAAGGTCTACACCTGTTGTATTCAGCATTTCACTAAGGTCTACACCTGTTCTATTCAGCATTTCACTGTAGGGTCTAATACACCTGTTGTTTTCAGCATTTCACTGTAGGGTCTAATACACCTGTTGTATTCAGCATTTCACTGTAAGGTCTACTACACCTGTTGTATTCAGCATTTCACTTTAAGGTCTACTACACCTGTTGTATTCAGCATTTCACTGTAAGGTCTACTACACCTGTTGTATTCAGCATTTCACTGTAAGGTCTACTACACCTGTTGTATTCAGCATTTCACTGTAAGGTCTACTACACCTGTTGTATTCAGCCTTTCACTAAGGTCTACACCTGTTGTATTCAGCATTTCACTGTAAGGTCTACCTACACCTGTTGTATTCAGCATTTCACTGTAAGGTCTACTACACCTGTTGTATTCAGCCTTTCACTAAGGTCTACACCTGTTGTATTCAGCATTTCACTAAGGTCTACACCTGTTGTATTCAGCATTTCACTAAGGTCTACACCTGTTGTATTCAGCATTTCACTAAGGTCTACACCTGTTGTATTCAGCATTTCACTAAGGTCTACACCTGTTCTATTCAGCATTTCACTGTAGGGTCTAATACACCTGTTGTATTCAGAATTTCACTAAGGTCTACACCTGTTGTATTCAGCATTTCACTAAGGTCTACACCTGTTCTATTCAGCATTTCACTGTAGGGTCTAATACACCTGTTGTTTTCAGCATTTCACTGTAGGGTCTAATACACCTGTTGTATTCAGCATTTCACTGTAAGGTCTACTACACCTGTTGTATTCAGCATTTCACTGTAAGGGCTACTACACCTGCTGTATTCAGCATTTCACTGTAAGGTCTACTACACCTGTTGTATTCAGCATTTCACTGTAAGGTCTACTATACCTGTTGTATTTGGTCGGATGTGACTAATAACATTTGATTTCATTTGAAATGGTCTTCAAGTCGCAACCACATGATTCCCTTCTACTGTTTTAACCGCTCTCTGCCCTTTAGGTGGGGGGTGGGGGGGTGGGGGGGGTGCGCGTGAGCACTCGTTTGCCAGTGACACCTGCAAACAGGATAAGGAACCCTTTGAGCCGAGTCCAGCACTGTGGTCACTTCTATGGCCGAAAACACACAGTCACATTCCGAGTGTGGCAGACCACGAGCATGTATTAATGGAAATCTTCCTTGCCCTTTCCTGGTTGTCCAGGTTTTACTCTCCCTTTGTGAGTGAGTTGCCTGTAGCAGAAATGAGGGGGGGGGGGGGTAGAGGCTTATGTGCCGAACATGCCCAATAAATCACTTTGCTTTGGCCTCTTGGGCAATGTTTAGCCAGACAGACATAAACACAGGCAGATGGCTCTGTGGCGTTAGCTGTGTTTGGTATTAGAGGCTAAACTGAAGCCTTGAACTGTGCATGTTGTGTGTTAGCGATATGTTCAGAGTTTAAGTTGAAACATTTCATTTCTACATTCGTCAGTTCCAGCTCCTAATTGCCACTCTGCTAACTGTAGATAGGCCCCGCCTACTAAGCGAAGGCTTACGGGAAGGGCCAGAGAAAGGGGGGCAAAACAGAACCGAGTGAAGCCCTTCCAGTGACTAACTGTGTCGTTGTAAAGGTCTCATCAATGAAAGAGACGAGCTCCAAAGCCAACTCCTCCTTTGCCGCGTTTCCTTCCAGTTCTCTGCTGCCAATGACTGGAACGAATTGCTGCCAAACATACCCTCGGAAACTGACTGTCCTACTGATGCTTGACTTCGGCGATGTCATTTACAAAATAGCCACCAACACTACTGAGCAAATTTGATGCAATCTATCACAGTGCCATCATCGCCAAACCCACTGACTCCAGGCCATCCTTACGTCTTTGCTAGGTAAAGCCCTGCCTTATCTCAGCTCACTGGTCACCACAGCAGCACCCACCCGTAGCACGCACTCCAGCAGGTATATTTCACTGGTCATCCCCAAAGCCAATTGCAAAAATCACTAAAGCTGGAGACTCATTTCTCCCTCACTAACTTTAAGCACCAGCTGCCAGAGCAGCTTACTGATCATTGCACCTGTACATAGCCCATCTTTAAATAGCCCACCCAACATCCCCATATTGTTATTTATTTGTTTGCTCCTTTGCAACCAGAGTATCTCTACTTGCACATTCATCTTCTGCACATCTGTCACTCCAGTGTTTAATTGCTAAATTCTAACTATTTTGCCACTATGGCCTATTTATTGTCTTACCTCCCTAATCTTAGTACATTTGCACACACTGTATATAGACTTTTCTGTTGTATTATTGACTGTACGTTTGTTTATTCCATGTGTAACTCTGTGTTATTGTTTTTGTCACACTGCTTTGCTTTATCTTGGCCAGGTATCAGTTGTAAGTAAATGAGAACTTGTTCTCAACTAGCCTACCTGGTTAAATAAAGGTGAAAAAATAAATTACAATAGTAATTTGTATTGACATAGAAAATAACTTACATTGAAGTGTAGGCTTATAACTGTATAGCAGCAAATCATATACAGTGAATACAAACAGAGAGTGTATCTTTCTATATATCAGATATGACTTCACTCATACAACACATCCCTGCTTCTTTGGATCATCGTTGTCCGAAGCAAATTGTCAAGGAATCCTGGAATGACCTCCATCTCAGACTGCTCAGTGTTCCTGGAGCATGGAATTAGAAGATTTCCTTTTCTCAAGTTCTAGAGAATTCTTCCATGAAATATCCCCCCCTCAAACACCTATAAAAAAATAGAAATACAAGAATTTGCATTTGAGATTATGCTGGTCCCTGGTATGAGAGAACGAGAGAGAGAGAGGGAGGGGTGAGTAAATGTGAAGAAAGCCATTCTTCTAATCTAAAGTGACGGTTATGCAAATATTAAATTGTAGCTGGAGGCTTAGAATGGATGCAGGAGGGGTAGGGCTGAGAGTAGAGTACAGACAGGAGAGCAGAGGGAGGGGTGGAAGGGAGAGAGAGGATAAATGAGGCTGGTACAAAGGGTCCCCAAATACCACTCACTCATTTTGTTACACATGTCACATACCCACCAGCCAAGGGGTCTGAACCTTTATGGCACAATAGGTTTTGTGTTTACCCTATGAATGTAGGGTCAGTGGTTCAAACCACTGTCAGTGGTTCAGAATATCGCCCCTAAATCTCTATATTACTAGGTTTGTGCATTGTTTTCATTGCAATGAATGCATTACAACACTCACCATAGAATGTCATGTTAGTTTAAGACAGTGGAGAGGAAGAGACAGTCTAGATGTATGAAGTTATGTGGATGTAGATGGTTTATATGGGTTCATTTAAATGTGAAAGCACATTACTTTAACTGTGAGATGCAAAACAACTCACACACGTCTGAGGCAATCAAAACATCCACATGGAGGGGGGGGGGGGGTTACAAGGGCATAGGAGGAGTTTAGACTATCTCTCTCCCCTAGTAAGCTTACTCTGTTTTCACAAGCTTGCTCAGACAAGAGGCTGCTCACTCCGGAGTGCGTTGGTGAGGAGAGAGGAGAGCAGAGCGTGCTTTACCGGGAATGCTGAGCGAGAATGATATATGGGTCTGGAGGCTCCTTGCAGTACCCCCAAAGATCCCCAGCCTTACAGACAAACCACACTGATTCCTTTGAATGTCGACAATATCGATCATCATCCTAAATCTAAAACAAGACAACTGGATTTCTTCTATTTTCTGGTGTGTGAATAATCAGGAGAGATGAGAGTTCACTTCTCCACCAGTTGGATATTTCAAGGCTGGATCATCCATCTGGTTCTCACTCTGTGTGCACAGGTAAGTCAAACATGCATCCATCTGGTTCTCACTCTGTGTGCACAGGTAAGTCAAACATGCATCCATCTGGTTCTCACTCTGTGTGCACAGGTAAGTCAAACATGCATCCATCTGGTTCTCACTCTGTGTACACAGGTAAGTCAAACATGCATCCATCTGGTTCTCACTCTGTGTGCACAGGGAGGTCAAACATGCATACATCAAATAAGTACTGCATGTAGATTAGAATAGTTTGATTGTGTATTCTGGATATTGACACTAGTCATTGCAAGACAACTGTTTTAGTTGATGTATCAAACGTTTTCTGTCCTCTAGATCTTGCCTACACTGTGATTTTTGTTGTTGTTGTTGAGTTGTTTTAACTAAATATTATTAATTAAGTAACTGGTTCCACATGCTTTTTTTGTTTACTCAACTCTTTGGTCAAAGTGTTGCCTGAACGTAACATTCTTAGTTGGCCCAATCTTAGCTCCTATATGAGAAAATGTAGGCAAAAATTCAGTCAATTTAAAATGATGTATCTTTGCTTAAATTGATAATAATTCAACTAGAAATTAATATTTCGGCATCTTAACTAAAATAGAAGTTACACTCAGTCCTTTGACATAATGTTTTCATTTTACACAGTTGACTTACATGATTACATTGGGCATGTTCATTTATACAATTATTATTCAACATGTCCTCGTCTGGGATTTGAACTCACATCCGCTTGGTTCACAGCATTCCAATCTTCCCGCATTACAGCCATGTCTGTGTCAATAACTGATTGAACCTGTATTGCTACAATTTACACTTAAAAGTAAATCTTAGCTCTGTTAAAAACACACCGAAGAAAAACGCCTATATTTACCATAGTGACTCAGGGGCAACATTAAAACAGAATAACATGCCCCAGCAACATTAGACAACCATACAGAAAAACATCAAATTGTTGAAATAAGTCAATCAAATCAATGGTGAGCGAATAGTCAGATGAACTGACAATTGACACAGCCATGGTAGCGTAGCAGGAAGCTCGGATTGCGTTGAATCGAGGTTGTGAGTTCAAATCCCAGATGAGGACATGTTTGAATAATAATTACTGTATAAATGATCATGTACAGTATGTCAAGCTGTGTCAAATCTGTAAATGTAAAACATTGTATGTTAAAAGCACTGTGTGTGTAACTACTTTCACAGCCTTCGTTAGTTCAAATGCCTAAACAATCATTCACAGTTGAACGAACATGTGAGACAACTTGAGCAAAAGCATCATTTTAAATTGACTGTATTCTCAAATTGGAGCTAATTTTGGGCAACAATAAGGTAATACTTGGACCGAAAAGTTTAGTAAATAAATAAAAAGGCTATAGAACCAGTTACTTGTTAATAATTAGTTGAAACAACTACATTTGTGGGTGTTTTTGTTGTTGTTTCCATCTAAACATTGTTACTGCTCTGGTGGAGTTGAGAGATAAATATACATTGAAAGATGTGTTTATGTTCCAGCAATGACTGGAAACAGTTATGTTTGGGTCGTGTCCTCCTGCCCCTCTCCCGGTCCCGGTAAACCTCAGAAGCTGCATAAAACTGGATGCATCCTTGCTGACCTTGTTTTCACCGGACGTTCCCGTTTCCATTCCAATGCATCGTGATGGGTTATGGTTGTGGGAATGACAAAGATAAGGTTATAGCCTATTACTGGTGTGGTTATATGGGTGTACACTAGGTTATAACCTATTACTGGTGTGGTTATATGGGTGTACACTAGGTTATAACCTATTACTGGTGTGGTTATATGGGTGTACACTAGGTTATAGCATGTTATTGGTGTGGTTATATGGGTGTACACTAGGTTATAACCTATTACTGGTGTGGTTATATAGGTGTACACTAGGTTATAACCTATTACTGGTGTGGTTATATGGGTGTACACTAGGTTATAGCCTGTTATTGGTGTGGTTATTTGGGTGTACACTAGGTTATAGCCTGTTATTGGTGTGGTTATTTGGGTGTACACTAGGTTATAGCCTATTACTGGTGTGGTTATTTGGGTGTACACTAGGTTATAGCCTATTATTGGTGTGGTTATTTGGGTGTACACTAGGTTATAGCATGTTATTGGTGTGGTTATATGGGTGTACACTAGGTTATAACCTATTACTGGTGTGGTTATATGGGTGTACACTAGGTTATAACCTATTACTGGTGTGGTTATATGGGTGTACACTAGGTTATAGCATGTTATTGGTGTGGTTATATGGGTGTACACTAGGTTATAACCTATTACTGGTGTGGTTATATGGGTGTACACTAGGTTATAACCTATTACTGGTGTGATTATATGGGTGTACACTAGGTTATAGCATGTTATTGGTGTGGTTATATGGGTGTACACTAGGTTATAACCTATTACTGGTGTGGTTATATGGGTGTACACTAGGTTATAACCTATTACTGGTGTGGTTATATGGGTGTACACTAGGTTATAGCCTGTTATTGGTGTGGTTATTTGGGTGTACACTAGGTTATAGCCTGTTATTGGTGTGGTTATTTGGGTGTACACTAGGTTATAGCCTATTACTGGTGTGGTTATTTGGGTGTACACTAGGTTATAGCATGTTATTGGTGTGGTTATATGGGTGTACACTAGGTTATAACCTATTACTGGTGTGGTTATATGGGTGTACACTAGGTTATAACCTATTACTGGTGTGGTTATATGGGTGTACACTAGGTTATAGCATGTTATTGGTGTGGTTATATGGGTGTACACTAGGTTATAACCTATTACTGGTGTGGTTATATGGGTGTACACTAGGTTATAACCTATTACTGGTGTGGTTATATGGGTGTACACTAGGTTATAGCATGTTATTGGTGTGGTTATATGGGTGTACACTAGGTTATAACCTATTACTGGTGTGGTTATATGGGTGTACACTAGGTTATAACCTATTACTGGTGTGGTTATATGGGTGTACACTAGGTTATAGCCTGTTATTGGTGTGGTTATTTGGGTGTACACTAGGTTATAGCCTGTTATTGGTGTGGTTATTTGGGTGTACACTAGGTTATAGCCTATTACTGGTGTGGTTATTTGGGTGTACACTAGGTTATAGCCTATTATTGGTGTGGTTATTTGGGTGTACACTAGGTTATAGCATGTTATTGGTGTGGTTATATGGGTGTACACTAGGTTATAGCCTGTTATTGGTGTGGTTATTTGGGTGTACACTAGGTTATAGCCTATTACTGGTGTGGTTATTTGGGTGTACACTAGGTTATAGCCTATTATTGGTGTAGTTATTTGGGTGAAAATGTGGGATGAAGTATGATGAGGGTATGACGTTCCTTATAAAGACATGCTCCGTTTTGGCACTGTTCAGATAGATGAAAAGTTTATTTTGCATACAGAAAGCTGCGTCAAATTCGGGAAATAGGCAGTATTTTGATCAGAAGATGAAGATTTTATGTCTATTCTTGGTATGTTAGTGTTTAGTTCTTTAGGTCCACTGTGTCCTGGTGGAAGTATGAATGTGGTTGAGGTCTATTTGGTTGGCACCAGAGATGTGACTGCAGGCTTGGCTTGGCTAGAGGCCCCTCACACAGCCCCTTAGTCACTGCGTGTGTGCGTGTGCGTGTGCGTGTGCGTGCGTAGGTGCGTGTGCGTGTGTGTGTGTGTGTGTGTGCGTGCGTGCGTAGGTGCGTGTGTGTGTGTGTGTGTGTGTGTGTGTGTGTGTGTGTGTGCGCGCGTGTGTGCGTGCGTGCGTGCGTGCGTGTGTGTGTGTGCGCGTGCGTAGGTGTGTGTGTGTGTGTGTGTGTGTGTGTGTGTGTGTGTGTGTGTGTGTGTGTGTGTGTGTGTGTGTGTGTGTGTGTGTGTGCGTGCGTGCGTGCGTGTTTGGCTGCTGTCTTGTTACTGTAAGTCAGAATCATGTGGGTTTGCCTGGGAGATTAAGGAGGTTTTCTCTTCTTTGTTTTCCCCCCTCCTGCAGGTTGATGTTGCAACTTTCTGAGCAGTAGGCTGCATGTCAGATGTAGCATTGCGAAATACAGGAACTACAATTGCGGTCAAATATATTGGCAGCCTTGTACTTTGCAATGGAGCAGCAGAATGTTCTGTTTACTGTCCACATCAAGAGATTAACAGACAGTTATTTAGACAGAGATAGTTGTTCTAAATACCTGTTCCGTGGTTTGTTAACCAATAGTAAAATGTTTGAAAGTCATAATTGAAAAGACATGAAAAAACATTATCATGCAGTATCTTGGCCGAGTACCTTAGAGGTAACTGCCAACAGTATCTTGGCCGAGTACCTTAGAGGTAACTGCCAACATAGAGGAAACAGCAACAAAAAACTGTTTTAATTGGGTGTTGGGTCACCACGAGCCGCCAGAACAGTTTCAGTGCGCCTTGGCACACAGTACCAGTCAACAGTTTGGACACACCTACTCATTCCAGGGTTTTTCTTTATTGTTACTATTTTCTACATTGTAGAATAATACTAAAGACATCAAAATCATCAAATAACACATATTGAATAATTTAGTAACCAAAAAAGTGTTAAACAAATAAAAATGTATTTGATATGTGAGATAAGTACTGGTGGACATTATTTGCCTTGATAACAGCTTGAGGTAGTCAGCAGGGAAGCATTTCAATTAACAGGTGTGCCTTGTTAAAAGTTAATTTGTGTAATTTATTTCCTTCTTAATGGGTTTGAGCCAATCAGTTGTGTTGTGACAAGGTAGGGGTGGTATACAGAAGATAACCCTATTTGGTAAAAGACCAAGACCATTTTATGACAAGAAAAGCTCAAATAAGCACAGAGAATCCACAGTCCATCATTACATGAAGGTCAGTCAATTCAGACAATTTCAAGAACTTTGAAAGTTTCTTCAAGTGCAGTCGCAAAAACCATCAAGTGCTATGATGAAACTGGCTCTCATGAGGACCACCACAGGATAGGAAGACCCAGAGTTACCTCTGCTGCAGAGGATAAGTTCATTAGAGTTACCAGCCTCAGATATTGCAGCCCAAATAAATGCTTCACAGAGTTCAAGTAACAGACACATCGCAACATTAACTGTTCAGAGGAGACTGTGTGAATCAGGCCTTCATGGTCGAATTGCTGCAAAGAAACCACTACTAAAGGACACCAGAAGAAGAGACTTGCTTGATCTAAGAAACACAAGCAATGAACATTAGACTGGTGGGAATCTGTCCTTTGGTCTGATGAGTCCACATTTGAGATGTTTGGTTCCAACCGTCTTTGTGAGACGCTGAGTAGGTGAACGGATGATCTCTGCATCGTGGCTCCCACCATGAAGCATGGAGGAGGAGGTGTGGGGGTGCTTTGCTGGTGACACTGTCAGTGATTTATTTAGAATTCAAGGCACACTTAACCAGCATGGCTACCACAGCATTCTGCAGCGATACGCCATCCCATCTGTTTAGCACTGGGACTGGCATTTGTTTTTCAACAGAATAATGACCCAACAACCTCCAGGCTGTGTAAGGGCTAATTGACCAAGAAGGAGAGTGATGGAGTGCTGCATCAGATGACCTGGCCTCCACAATCACCTGATCTCAACCCAATTGATGTCTTCGCTATTATTCTACAATGGAGAAAATAGTAACAATAAAGAAAAACCCTGGAATGAGTAGGTGTGTCCAAAATGTTGACTTGCACAGTAGATTCTACAAGTGTCTGGAACTCTATCCAAGGGATGCACCATTCCATCATTTGGTGTTTTGTTGATGGTGGTGGAAAACGCTCTCAGGCACCGGTCCAGAATCTCTAATTAGTGTTCAATTGGGTTGTGACTGACACACACACACTTTACACCCCCTATGCTCATTTGAGACCCCGTTTTCAAAGTCTCTGAGTACTGTTCTTCTAGCCATGGTAGCCAAAGTAATTGGAAACTCTGCATTTCTATACGTGACCCTAAGCACGACGGGACGTTTTAATTGGTTAATTAACTCAGGAACCACACCTGTCTGTATCCCTCATTTAACTTATACCTAAATAATGTTGTTGATTCATCCTATACTCATATTTGTGGCCAAAGCAATATTCATTGGAGATAAAAAAGACTTTCAAAAAAGCCAACCTCCAACCAACCTCCAAAGAGAGGATGAGCCAATCAGTGGTCTAATGAACGGTGTACACCCACACCATTCCAAAACAGAAAAGTGGATTTTTAACATACTTCATTATAATTATTTGGAAGGAAAACTATTTCAGTCTTATTGTAATTAAAGAAAGAAAAAGAAATCTGGAAACACTGGTCAGTTAATTTAATGTGAAGGAGGATCGCCAGGAGTCAGATTTGTCTGTGAAGGAGGTTGGCCAGGAGTCAGATTTGCCTGTGAAGGAGGATGGCCAGGAGTCAGGTTTGCCTGTGAAGGAGGATGGCCAGGAGTCAGGTTTGCCTGTGAAGGAGGATGACCAGGAGTCAGGTTTGCCTGTGAAGGAGGATGGCCAGGAGTCAGGTTTGCCTGTGAAGGAGGATGACCAGGAGTCAGGTTTGCCTGTGAAGGAGGATGACCAGGAGTCAGGTTTGCCTGTGAAGGAGGATGGCCAGGAGTCAGGTTTGCCTGTGAAGGAGGATGACCAGGAGTCAGGTTTGCCTGTGAAGGAGGATGACCAGGAGTCAGGTTTGCCTGTGAAGGAGGATGACCAGGAGTCAGGTTTGCCTGTGAAGGAGGATGACCAGGAGTCAGGTTTGCCTGTGAAGGAGAATCGCCAGGAGTCAGGTTTGCCTGTGAAGGAGGATGACCAGGAGTCAGGTTTGCCTGTGTAGGAGGATGACCAGGAGTCAGGTTTGCCTGTGAAGGAGGATGGCCAGGAGTCAGGTTTGCCTGTGAAGGAGGATGGCCAGGAGTCAGGTTTGCCTGTGAAGGAGGATGGCCAGGAGTCAGGTTTGCCTGTGAAGGAGGATGGCCAGGAGTCAGGTTTGCCTGTGAAGGAGGATGACCAGGAGTCAGGTTTGCCTGTGAAGGAGGATGGCCAGGAGTCAGGTTTGTCTGTGAAGGAGGATGGCCAGGAGTCAGGTTTGTCTGTGAAGGAGGATGGCCAGGAGTCAGGTTTAGCTGTGAGGGACGTTGGCCAGGAGCCAGAGCTTGGCGTTGCAGTTATGCAAATGTATCTCACATGATAGGAGATGATATGAATCAGGGATCACAGATCTCTCTCCCCTCTCTCTCTCTCTCTCTCTCTCTCTCTCTCTCTCTTTCTCTTTCTCTCTCTTTCTTTCTCTCTTTCTTTCTCTCTTTCTGTCTTTCTGTCTGTCTTTCTCTCTCTCTCTCTCTCTCTCTCTCTCTCTCTCTCTCTCTCTCTCTCTCTCTCTCTCTCTCTCTCTCTCTCTCTCTCACTCCCCCCCCCTCTCTCTCACTCTCTCTCTCCCCCCTCTCTCTTTCTATCTCTTTCTGTCTCTCTCTCTCTTCCTCTCTCTCTCTCTCTCTCTCTTTCCCTCTCTCTTGGTGGGTCACAACAGAAGATAAACTCAAATACTTTTAGATCGGTCAAAGCACACACAAAACAGTTTGGCATCCAGACAGTTTGGGAACCGCTGTCTGTATGTAACTGAACTGACTGTAGTTGCACTCTTAGATAAAGTTAGAAAGGTTGTTCGTCTATGTTACATCCTGGCCCGTCTCTCTCTGTATAGCCTGTAATCATTTAGGGTGGATCTGGCCATGCTCTTATATATTTAGGGAATGAAAACATATTGCAACAATGTCTCATAATTATTGCCTGATGTTCGGAGGCAGCTAAAACAGAAATACGATTCCCAGCATTCTTTTGGTTTCCTGTCCCCTTTCGCCCAGAACCACGTCTCCATTCTTCGCCCACCTCCTTTCTTTGTTTTTATCCCGCTATAAGATTGTCTTCTCTGCAGATGTATGGGAACTGTGTCCTTCTCATCATCTTGTCTCTTCTAACACATGTTGATCATTATGACTGTGGTCACAACTATGAGTGGCGTTATACACAATGACTCATGTGAGACACTCTGTGGAAGTAATTAAACACTTGTTGGGATTTGTGTCATCATGTTTTTGGGGCACTGCAGACGCACAGACGAAACAGTTTATCATTGGGAGTTTCAAAAGGTTGGTGGTAGCCAGTCAGCTGATTTGTACTGGGATGCAGCTTAAGTTGACTTGCCTAGTTAAATAAAGGTTAAATAAATTGGCTAGAGACATTGTTTTGTTTACTTGGTGGGTCACAAGATAAACTTTCTTCGGACAGCAGGCAAGAGTTGGGCAATATTCCTCCCTTTCCTATCCTTCCTACAGCCACCGTTAAGTCCTGACAGGCTGTCATTTCATGAGCTGAGAGCTAACAGGTTTATCATGCCTATGGATGGATGAACAAACAAATGCATGAATGAATGAATGATGTTGTGCTTGGATTTACTGTCACCTTGACACAACCAGATTGATCATAGTGGTCCGTGTTTTGCCTTCCAGAGAGCCCTGTCTAGACCCACCTGTTCCCAACAGCAGTACCTCAAAGACAAGAGATGTTGCAGCAGGTGTGAACCAGGTAAACTACACACACATACACATACACACACATACACATACACACACATACACACACATACACACACATACACACACACATACACACACATACACACACACATACACACACATACACACACATACACACACACATACACACACATACACACACATACACACACACACACACACACACATACACACACACATACACACACATACACACACACATACACACACATACACACACACATACACACACATACACATACACACACACATACATACACACACACACACACACACACACATACACACACATACACACACATACAGTGGTTCTTCCTTTAAAAGTTTGGAGCTTATGCCGTGACCGTTTGTGGTAGATGGTGGAAGATTGTGGTAAATTCCGTCATTCTAGCAACAATGGCTGACACTTAAATAACGTGCCACAGAATTCTGCGGCACCCCGCAAGCTGTGCTGCAGTACTCCGCAACTTTTAAAGGAAGAACCACTGTACACACACACAAAAACATACTCCATTCCCCTCCTACATCACTGGAACATTGGTGTATAACTGGTGTCCAGACTAAGGGCTGAGTCAGACTGATCTGTGGCTAACGGACACCAAATTAGAACAAATTCATTTTGGTCTGTGGTCATTGTGTGACGTATAAACTTCCCTGTTTTCTAATTGGCTAAACGGATGGTTATCCGTTGGCCCGTCAAATGTGCGACTCCCATTGAGAAAGCATTGGAAATCACGTATTGGGATAATACCAGCAGGCCAGTCTGGCCTCCCCCTAACCCACTCTCTCTCCCCCAGGGTCCTATGTGTTTGCAGAGTGTGCTGGTTACTCTGACACAAAGTGTCGTCCGTGTGGCAGTGATGAGTACCAGCCTGACTGGACCAACGAGACCAAGTGTCTGCCTCAGAAGTTCTGTGACACAGGTCAGTAGGTGACTGGGCCTTGGTCTGGGGGGAGTCAGGAGTCTAGCTGGGTGACTGGGCCTTGGTCTGGGGGGAGTCAGGAGTCTAGCTGGGTGACTGGGCCTTGGTCTGGGGGGAGTCAGGAGTCTAGCTAGGTGACTGGGCCTTGGTCTGGTGGGAGTCAGGACTCTAGCTGGGTGACTGGGCCTTGGTTTGGGGGGAGTCAGGAGTCTAGCTGGGTGACTGGGCCTTGGTTTGGGGGGAGTCAGGAGTCTAGCTGGGTGACTGGGCCTTGGTCTGGGGGGAGTCAGGAGTCTAGTTAGGTGACTGGGCTTTGGTCTGGTGGGAGTCAGGATTCTAGCTGGGTGACTGGGCCTTGGTTTGGGGGGAGTCAGGAGTCTAGCTGGGTGACTGGGCCTTGGTTTGGGGGGAGTCAGGAGTCTAGCTGGGTGACTGGGCCTTGGTCTGGGGGGAGTCAGGAGTCTAGCTGGTTGACTGGGCTTTGGTCTGGGGGGAGTCTGGAGAATAGCAGGGTGACTGGGCCTTGGTCTGTGTGCAGTGTGGAGTCTATCTGGGTGAATGGGTCTTGGTCTGGGTGCAGTGTGAAGTCTATCTGGGTGAATGGGCCTTGGTCTCGGTGCAGTGTGGAGTCTACCTGGGTGAATGGGTCTTGGTCTCGGTGCAGTGTGGAGTCTACCTGGGTGAATGGGTCTTGGTCTCGGTGCAGTGTGGAGTCTACCTGGGTGAATGGGTCTTGGTCTCGGTGCAGTGTGGAGTCTACCTGGGTGAATGGGTCTTGGTCTCGGTGCAGTGTGGAGTCTAGCTGGGTGACTGGGCCTTGGTCTCGGTGCAGTGTGGAGTCTAACTGGGGGAGTCAGTAGTCTAGCTGGGTGACTGGGCCTTGGTCTCGGTGGAGTCTACCTGGGGGACTGGGCCTTGGTCTCGGTGCAGTGTGTAGTCTAACTGGGGGAGTCAGTAGTCTAGCTGGGTGACAGGGCCTTGGTCTCGGTGCAGTGTGGAGTCTACCTGGGGGAGTCAGTAATCTAGCTGGGTGACTGGGCCTTGGTCTCGGTGCAGTGTGGAGTCTACCTGGGGGACTGGGCCTTGGTCTGGGTGCAGTGTGGAGTCTACCTGGGGGAGTCAGTAGTCTAGCTGGGTGACTGGGCCTTGGTCTCGGTGCAGTGTGGAGTCTACCTGGGGGACTGGGCCTTGGTCTCGGTGCAGTGTGGAGTCTACCTGGGGGACTGGGCCTTGGTCTCGGTGCAGTGTGGAGTCTACCTGGGTGACTGGGCCTTGGTCTCGGTGCAGTGTGGAGTCTACCTGGGGGACTGGGCATTGGTCTCGGTGCAGTGTGGAGTCTACCTGGGGGACTGGGCCTTGGTCTCGGTGCAGTGTGGAGTCTACCTGGGGGACTGGGCCTTGGTCTCGGTGCAGTGTGGAGTCTACCTGGGGGACTGGGCCTTGGTCTCGGTCTCGGTGCAGTGTGGAGTCTACCTGGGGGACTGGGCCTTGGTCTCGGTGCAGTGTGGAGTCTACCTGTGGGACTGGGCCTTGGTCTCGGTGCAGTGTGGAGTCTACCTGGGGGAGTCAGTAGTCTACCTGGGGGACTGGGCCTTGGTCTCGGTGCAGTGTGGAGTCTACCTGGGGGACTGGGCCTTGGTCTCGGTGCAGTGTGGAGTCTACCTGGGGGACTGGGCCTTGGTCTCGGTGCAGTGTGGAGTCTACCTAGGGGACTGGGCCTTGGTCTCGGTGCAGTGTGGAGTCTACCTGGGGGACTGGGCCTTGGTCTCGGTGCAGTGTGGAGTCTACCTGGGGGACTGGGCCTTGGTTTCGGTGCAGTGTGGAGTCTACCTGGGGGACTGGGCCTTGGTCTCGGTGCAGTGTGGAGTCTACCTGGGGGACTGGGCCTTGGTCTGGGTGCAGTGTGGAGTCTACCTGGGGGAGTCAGTAGTCTACCTGGGGGACTGGGCCTTGGTCTCGGGGGAGTGTGGAGTCTACCTGGGGGAGTCAGTAGTCTATTGTTGAAGCTTTGTTTTCTAGTCAGTTTCAACTGGTGTTTGTCTGACATTTTATACAAAGCCTTTTGGAGATGCTGATGTCTGTGTTGTCTGCTGACCTCTAACCCCTGACCTGTGTGTGGCCCCCAGGTAAGGGCTTTAACCGTGTGAGGCCCAGTAACCGCCTGGCTGCAGTACCCTGTCAGTGTAAACCTGGTTTACAGTGTTCTCCCATCAACTGTGAGTTCTGTGAGAAGATTCCTACCTGTGGACCAGGATATGGACTGGAGACTGACACTGGTGAGAGAGAGACACACACACATGCAGGAATGCATATACACAAACACACACACACACACACACAAAACCACACACTGGACTGTTGTCAGCAGTCCAGTTGTTTACTCTTTATCCTCTGTTGTTTGTGTTTTAAACTCAGAGTCGGGCAGGAGAACTTGTGTTGCGTGCAAGAGAGGACATTTCTCTCCCAACACCTCTATGGAACCATGCAGTTTGTGGACCAAGTGAGTTAACACACACACACATACTGTTCACCATGTCCCGTCATACAAATATTTTTCCCTGGGTGCTCGTATTTTTTAGAACAGTGTGCCCGAGTGAGACAGGAACGGGGTTCTGCAGGCGCCCAAAGCTCCACCGCATCAGTGTTCTGACCAATGCCGCACCACTTCCCCTGGAACACACAGCTGCTTCTACCACTGCCTGGCTCTGTGGTGAACCAATAGAAAGAACAGAGAGGGAGAGAGAGAGAGAGAAAGAGAGCAGAGAGAGCAGAGAGAGAAGGAGAGAGGGGGATGTGGGGAAGAGGGAGATGAGAGAGGGAGAGAGAGAGAGAGAGCAGAGAGAGAAGGAGAGAGGGGGATGTGGGGAAGAGGGAGATGGGAGAGAGAGAGAGAGAGAGAGCAGAGAGAGAGAGAACCCACTGGATTCTCCAATTACATTGAAAGAGTTACAGGACAAAATAAAAACCCTCCAACCCAAAAAGGCCTGTGGTGTTGATGGTATCCTCAATGAAATGATCAAATATACAGACAACAAATTCCAATTGGCTATACTAAAACTCTTTAACATCATACTTAGCTCTGGCATCTTCCCCAATATTTGGAACCAAGGACTGATCACCCCAATCCACAAAAGTGGAGACAAATTTGACCCCAATAACTACCGTGGAATATGTGTCAACAGTAACCTTGGGAAAATCCTCTGCATTATTATTAACAGCAGACTCGTACATTTCCTCAATGAAAACAATGTACTGAGCAAATGTCAAATTGGCTTTTTACCAAATTACCGTACAACAGACCATGTATTCACCCTGCACACCCTAATTGACAATCAAACAAACCAAAACAAAGGCAAAGTCTTCTCATGCTTTGTTGATTTCAAAAAAGCCTTCGACTCAATCTGGCATGAGGGTCTGCTATACAAACTGATGGAAAGTGGTGTTGGGGGTAAAACATACGACATTATAAAATCCATGTACACAAACAACAAGTGTGCGGTTAAAATTGGCAAAAAACACACACATTTCTTCACACAGGGAAGTGGGGTTAGACAGGGATGCAGCTTAAGCCCCACCCTCTTCAACATATATATCAACGAATTGCGAGGGCACTAGAAAAGTCTGCAGCACCCGGCCTTCCCCTGCTAGAATCCGAAGTCAAATGTCTGCTGTTTGCTGATGATCTGGTGCTTCTGTCACCAACCAAGGAGGGCCTACAGCAGCACCTAGATCTTATGCACAGATTCTGGCAGACCTGGGCCCTGACAGTAAATCTCAGTAAGACCAAAATAATGGTGTTCCAAAAAAGGTCCAGTCACCAGGACCACAAATATAAATTCCATCTAGACACTGTTGCCCTAGAGCACACAAAAAACTATACATACCTTGGCCTAAACATCAGCACCACAGGTAACTTCCACAAAGCTGTGAACGGTCTGAGAGACAAGGCAAGAAGGGCATTCTATGCCATCAAAAGAAACATAAATTTCAACATACCAATTAGGATTTGGCTAAAAATACTTGAATCAGTCATAGAGCCCATTGCCCTTTATGGTTGTGAGGTCTGGGGTCCGCTCACCAACCAAGACTTCACAAAATGGGACAAACACCAAATTGAGACTCTGCACGCAGAATTCTGCAAAAATATCCTCCGTGTACAACGTAGAACACCAAATAATGCATGCAGAGCAGAATTAGGCCGATACCCACTAATTATCAAAATCCAGAAAAGAGCTGTTAAATTTTACAACCACCTAAAAGGAAGCGATTCACAAACCTTCCATAACAAAGCCATCACCGACAGAGAGATGAACCTGGAGAAGAGTCCCCTAAGCAAGCTGGTCCTGGGGCTCTGTTCACAAACACAAACACACACTACAGAGCCCCAGGACAGCAGCACAATTAGACCCAACCAAATCATGAGAAAACAAAAAGATAACTACTTAACACATTGGAAAGAATTAACAAAAAAACAGAGCAAACTAGAATGCTATTTGGCCCTACACAGAGAGTACACAGCGGCAGAATACCTGACCACTGTGACTGACCCAAAATTAAGGAAAGCCTTGACTATGTACAGACTCAGTGAGCATAGCCTTGCTATTGAGAAAGGCCGCCGTAGGCAGACATGGCTCTCAAGAGAAGACAGGCTATGTGCTCACTGCCCACAAAATGAGGTGGAAACTGAGCTGCACTTCCTAACCTCCTGCCCAATGTATGACCATATTAGAGAGACATATTTCCCTCAGATTACACAGATCCACAAAGAATTCGAAAACAAATCCAATTTTGAAAAACTCCCATATCTACTGGGTGAAATTCCACAGTGTGCCATCACAGCAGCAAGATTTGTGACCTGTTGCCACGAGAAAAGGGCAACCAGTGAAGAACAAACACCATTGTAAATACAACCCATATTTATGCTTATTTATTTTATCTTGTGTCCTTTAGCCATTTGTACATTGTTAGAACACTGTATATATATATAATATGACATTTGTAATGTCTTTACTGTTTTGAAACTTCTGTATGTGTAATGTTTACTGTTAATTTTTGTTGTTTTTCACTTTATATATTCACTTTGTATGTTGTCTACCTCACTTGCTTTGGCAATGTTAACACATGTTTCCCATGCCAATAAAGCCCTTGAATTGAATTGAATTGAATTGAGAGACAGAGAGAGTGAAAGATATCTTAAACGTTCAACCAGACAACCTAAGAAAATTTTAAACAATGACAAATGGTTTGATGAAGAATGCAAAAACCTAAGAAAGAAATTGAGAAACCTGTCCAACCAAAAACATGGAGACACAGAAAACCTGAACCTACGCCTTCACTATGGTGAATCACTAAAACAATACAGAAATACACTACGGAAAAAGAAGGAAACAGCACGTCAGAAATCAGCTCAATGTAATTGAAGAATCCCTAGACTCTAACCACTTCTGGGAAAATAGGAAAACACTAAACAAACAACAACAAAAAGAGTTATCTATCCAATATGGAGATGTGTGGATAAACCACTTATTTTTGGCTCTATCACAAAGAACAAACAGCAAAAACATATACTGTACATGATCAATTACAAATCTTAGAATCAGCTACTAAAGACTACCAGAACCTCCAATTGCAGGATTCTCCAATTGCATTGAATGAACTACAGGACAAAATACAAACCATCCAACCCAAAAAGGCCTGTGGTGCTGAGGGAAAAACATATGACGTTATAATATCTATCTACACAAACCGGCCGATACCCGCTAATTATCAAAATCCAGAAAAGAGCGTTCAATTCTACAACCACTTAAAAGTAAGCGATTCCAAAACCTTCCATAACAAAGCCATCACCTACAGAGAGATTAACCTAAAGAAGAGTCTCGTATCAAGCTGGTTCTGGGGCTCTGACCACAGACACAAACAAGGGCAGAGAAAATCAGGACAGCAACACAATTAGACGCAACCAAATCATGAGAAAACAAAAAGAGAATTACTTGACACATTGGAAAGAATTTACCAAAAAACAGAGCAAACTAGAATGTTATTTGGCCCTAAACAGAGAGTACACAGTTGCAGAATACTTGACCACTGTGACTGACCCAAAATGAAGGAAAGATTTGACTATGTACAGACTCAGGGAGCATAGCCTTGCTATTGAGAAAGGCCGCCGTAGGCAGACCTGGCTCTCAAGAGGCTATGTGCTCACTGCCCACAAAATGAGGTGTAAACTGAGCTGCACTTCCTAACCTCCTGCCGAATATATGACCATATTAGAGACACATATTTCCCTCAGATTACACAGACCCACAAAGGATTCAAAAACAAATCCAATTTTGATAACCTCCCTCCCATATATATTGGGGGAAATACCACAGTGTGCCATCACAGCAGCAAGATTTCAAATCAAATCAAAATGTATTTGTCACATGCGCCGAATACAACAGGTGTTTACTTTACCTTGAAATGTTTACTTACCAACAATGGCGTTTTAAGAAAAATATGAATTTTTACTAAATAAACAAAAGTAAACAATTAAAGAGCAACAGATCAATAACAATAACAAGGCTATACAGTGAATTGTGAAAGTATTCACCCCCTTTGCATTTTTCTTATTTTGTTGTCTTACAACCTGGAATTAAAATAGATTTTGTATCATTTGATTTACACAACATGCTTACCTTTTGGAAGATACAAAATATTTGTTATTGTGAAACAAGCAAGAAATAATGCAAAAAAGCAAAGTCAATACATTGTAGAGCCATATTTTGCAGCTATTATATATATCTATAAGCTTGGCACATCTAGCCACGGGGTTTTGCACATTCTTCAAGGCAAACTACTCTAGCTCCTTCAAGTTGGATGGGTTCATTAAAACTTCTTAGGGCTAGGCCCCATTTTTCTCCACTTCCTGTCTGAATGACGTACCCAAAGTAGATTGCCTGTTGCTCAGGCCCTGAAGCCAGGATGTTTATATAATGGGTACCATTGGAAAGGAAACACTTTGAAGTTTGTAGAAATGTTAAAATAATGTAGGAGAATATAACACAATATATATGGTAGGAGAAAATCCAAAGAAAAACCAACCAGAATTTTTTTTTAGAGAGAACATACAATGGAAATTACAATGGAAAGTATAGGGGCATACTGTAGATGGGAAAGTATAGGGGCATAATTATAGCTCCCAGGATGCAATTCCTATGCCTTCCACAGGGTGTCAGCAGTCTATGTTCAAGATTTCAGGCTTGTAACTTCCAAAACGATTAAGAAACATCCGTTTTAGTACAGGGACAGAGTCTTGAAAATGTGTGTTTGGGCGCGCCAGGAAGACAAGACGCATCTGCTAAAATCGGTTTCCTATGAAACATACGTCTTTCCAAAATAAATATTATAGTTTGATTACAGTTCAGGGTATCTGAGGAGTAAATAAAAACGTATTTAGACTTGTTGAAACAAAGTTTAGGGGTAGATTTTTGGATTCCTTTCTTTGCATGTTGAACGAGTGGATTACTCAAATTGATGGCGCCAACTAAACTGACTTTTTGGAATATAAAGAAGGATTTTATTGAACAAAACAACACCACATGTTATAGCTGGGACCCTTTGGATGACAAATCAGAGGAATATTTTCAAAAAGTAAGTGAATATTTATGAAACCTGTGCCGGAGGAATTTGGGAATTTATGAAACCTGTGCCGGAGGAAAAATATTTTGATGTGAGGCTCCGTCCTCAAACAATCACATGGCATGCTTTCGCTGTAATAGCTACTGTAAATCGGACAGTGCAGTTAGATTAACAAGAATTTAAGCTTTCAACGATATAAGACACTTGTATGTACCTAAATGTTTAATATCCATAATTGTTATGATTATTTATTTGAATTGCACACCCTCCAGTTGCACCAGAATTTGTCCCACTAGCTGGACGCCTAGCCCTAAGACGTTGTCATACCACAGATTCTCAATTGGATTGAGGCCTGGGCTTTGATTAGGCCATTCCAAGTCTATTAAATGTTTCCCCTTAAACCACTCAAGTGTTGCTTTAGCAGTATGCATAGGGTCACTGTCCTGCTGGAAGGTGAACCTCCATTCCAGTCTCAATTCTCTGGAAGACTGAAACAGGTTTGCCTCAAGAATTTCCCTGTATTTAGCACCATCCTTCAATTCTGACCAGTTTCCCAGTCCCTGCCGATGAAAAACATCCCCACAGCATGATGCTGCCACCACCATGGGATTGTGTTCTCTGGGTGATGAGAGGTGTTGGGTTTGCATTTTCCTTGATGGCCAAAAAGCTCAATTTTAGTCTCATCTGACCAGTGTTTGCTTATTTTTTTCTTCAAACAATGGCTTTTTTCTGGGCACTGTTCCGTAAAGCCCAGCTCTGTGGAGTGTATGTGTTAGAGTCGTGCTTGGCCATGCAGTCATGGGTGAACAGGGAGTACAGGGGGGGGGGGGGGGGGGGGGTTCAGCATGGCAGATGTGTTGTGGTCTACACTTACCACCTGGGGTGGCCCATCAGGAAGTCCAGGATCCAGTTGCAAAGGGAGTTGTTTACTCATCGGGTCCTTAGCTTAGTGATGAGCTTTGAGGGTACTATGGTGTTGAATGCTGAGCTGTAGTCAATGAACAGCATAATCATGTAGGCATTCATTTTGTCCAGGTGGAAAGGGGCATTCATTGTTGATTATAATAGAGCCATCTGTGGAACTGTTGGGGCAGTATGTAAATTGGACTGGGGTCCAGGGTTTGTGGGATGATGTTGTTGATGTGAGCCATGACCAGCCTTTCAAAGCACTTCATAGCTACAGACGTGCTACGTTTCGGTAATCATTGAGGCAGGTTACCTTGGTGTTCTTGGGAACATGTACCATGGGGGTCTGCTTGACTCGGCCAGGGACAGGTTGAAAATGTCAGTGAAGACACATGACAGTTGGTCAGTGCATACTAGGAGTACACGTCCTGGTAATCCGTCTGGCCCTGCAGCCTTGTGAATGTTTACCTGTTTTAAGGTCTTGCTCACATCGGCTACTGCGAGCATGATCACCCAGTTGTCCGGAACAGCTTGTGCTCTCATGCATGTTTCATTGTTGCTTGCCTCTACCCGCGCATAGAAGTAATTTAGCTCATCTGGTAGGCTTGTGTCACTGGGCAACTCGCGGCTGGGCATCCTTTGTAGTCTGGAATAGTTATCAAGCCCTGCCACATCCGGAGCTGGTGTGGTAGGATTCAATCTTAGTCCTGTATTTACGCTTTGCCTGTTTGATAATTTGTTGGAGGGTATAGCAGGATTTCATATAAGCGTCCGGGTTAGAATCCCGCTCCTTGAAAGTGGCAGCTCTGCCCTTTAGCTCTGCCCTTTAGCTCAGGGCGGATGTTGCCTGTAATCCATGGCTTCCGGTTAGGGCGTACAGTCACTGTGGGGACAACGTCATCGACGCACTTATTGATGAAGCCGGTGATTGTTGTGGTATACCATCGGATGCCATCGGATGAATCCCGGAACATATTCCAGTCTGTGCTAGCAAAACAGTCCTGTAGCTTAGTATCTGCGTCACCTGACCACTTCCGTATTAAGCTAGTCACTGGTACTTCCTAATTTAGTTTCTGCTTGTCTGCAGGAATCAGGAGGATAGAATTTCCAAATGGAGGGTGAGGGAGAGCTTTGTACGCATCTCTGTGTGGTGTGAAGGTGGTCTTGAGTTTTTTCCCTCTTGTTTCATATGTAACATGCTAATGGACCTGTTGCCACAAGAAAAAGGCAACCAGTGAAGAACAAACACCATTGTAAATACAACCTATATTTATGTTTATTTATTTTCTCTTTTTTACTTTAACTATTTGCACATCACTATAACACTGTACATTGCCATAATATGACATTTGAAATGTATCTACTCCTTTGAAACTTGTTTACTGTTGATTTTTTATTGATTATTTAACTTTTCTATTTCACTTGCTTTTGCAATGTAAACATATGTTTCCCATGCCAATAAAGCCCTTCAAATTGAATTGAATTGAGAGAGAGCAGAGAAAGAGAAAAAGAGAGATAAAGGATGGAATGGAATGCCTGGATTGCTAAAAACAGAAATAATGACAATGTATCCTCTCCTCCCCTGTGTCCTCTCCTCCCCTGTGTCCTCTCCTCCTCTGTGTTTTCTCCTCCCAGTTGTAACGGTCTGGGGAAGAGTGACAAGCAGACTGGGAGCGACCAGACTGATGCTGTATGTGGACCCCATCTCTCTGGTGCCTCTACCTCCTGGGTCCTACTGTGGGTTCTGTCAGTCATCACTGTCCTTTGTCTCCTCATCCTCCTGCTCTTCTGCTACAAGGAAAAACTTCGACTACTCTCAGGTACCTGAGGCAGAGATCACATTTGTTATGTATGACCATGACGTTGAGGGAATTTTGCTTTTATAGAAATATGTCTTGGCGTAAAATGACTGACTAATGACCGAAATGACTGACTAATGTCATCCTCTTATGTCTTCCAGTGAATTTACGATCATGTGTCCAGAATTTGAAAAGGACCAGGATACAGCAGGTAAGGTAGACTCTCTTTAGTGGTCAAGATGACACGCATTAATAGTTTACAAATAGTCTAATCTCTCTGTCTCTCTTTCCAGGAGACTCTGGCCCCTCTCTACC
>NC_034184.2:77397229-77576879 GCF_002021735.2 Oncorhynchus kisutch
CTCTCTCTCTCTCTCTCTCTCTCTCTCTCTCTCTGTCTCTCTCTCTCTCTCTCTCTCTCTCTCTCTCTCTCTCTCTCTCTCTCTCTCTCTCTCTCTTTCTCTCGCTGTCTCTCTCTGTCTCTCTCTCTGTCTATCGCTTTCGTTCTCTCTCTGTCTCTCTCTCGTTCTCTCCTCTCTCGCTGTCTCTCTCTCGTTCTCTGTCTATCGCTTCCGTTCTCTCTCTGTCTCTCTCTCTCTCTCTCTGTCTCTCTCTCTCTCTCTCTCTCTCTCTCTCTCTCTCTCTCTCTCTCTCTCTCTCTCTGTCTCTCTCTCTCTCTCTCTCTCTCTCTGTCTCTCTCTCTCTCTCTCTGTCTCTCTTTCTCTCGCTGTCTCTCTCCTCTCTCGCTGTCTCTCTCTCGTTCTCTGTCTATCGCTTCCGTTCTCTCTCTGTCTCTCTCTCGTTCTCTCTCTTTCTCTCGTTCTCTCTCTTTCTCTCGTTCTCTCTCTCTCTCTCTCTGTCTCTCTCTCTGTCTCTCTCTCTCTCGTTCTCTCTCTCCCTCTCTCTCTCTCTCGCTTTCTCTCTCTCTCGTTCTCTCTCTCACTGTCTCTCTCGTTCTCTCTCTCTCTCTTGTTCTCTCTCTCGTTCTCTCTCTCTCTCTCTCTCTCTCTCTCTCTCTCTCTCTCTCAGGTCAGGTGACAGGGAACAACAACACCACCTTCATCTCTAGTGGTCAGGTGATGAACTTCAACGCTGACGTCATCGTCGTCTACGTCAGCCAGACGTCTCTAGGCAACGAGGGGGAGGGGCCAGACGATGCGTTCGGAAGCCCCGTCCAGGAACAGGCCAATGAGAGAGCTCCGATGTTCCAGAGTTCCATCTCCTCCAAAAGTGTCAGCCATTCGTCAGTGGCATCCTCAGTAAACTCCATTACCCATAGCCCCCTACGGCAGGAGGACAACCTGCCGGTTCAGGAAGTGACTGATCAGTGGCCGAGAGAGAATTGAAACGTGAAAATGGTGGATAGTGTACCATTAAACCACGAGAGGAGCGAAGCATGTCCAAAACCTACTGCTACGACCTACTCCAAACAATCGTCCACGGTCTTCCTGGGTAGGTGTTAAGTATTGGAACTGGGCCATAGACTTGGAACCTGGAGGACTGTGATCCTCATCTGCCCTTGTGGTTGATTCTCAATAGTCTCATGTAGAGCTTTGGCAGTCATGAAATTTTGTCAGCTGGTGATTGTCAAGCAAATAAGTGCCTGTCTCACGGTAATTGACTGTTAATTAACATAAACACATTCAGCATCTCCTGGCTTCCACTTCCTACAAGACACTGATGCAGACCTTTAAAAATGGAATAAATCCATGTAATATAGCCTAAACCATCACAGTAAATCCAGTATTTATTTTTTTGTTTTCTAAAGAAACACAATATGAAGAAAATGTAGTCTATTTCAGAAGAACAGAATAGCATAGTCTGAGTTGTCCTTATGTTAGGTCCTGACCTGGCTATGCCATATGTCTGTGGGCTACACTAGTTCATTTAGCAGACAAGATTTGTTTTGATTTCCGTGGCATCATTTTACATTTTATAATATGAAGAATATAATTGAACAATGGGCAAATGGAACAAAGCTGAATAATAATAACATGGTGCTATTCTGTGTTGAGAGGTTAACAAAGAATCAGGTACAGTACTCTCATATGCTTCATTTAGAGTTATTTGTGTAACTTTTGTTGTGATACAAATGTTGGGCTATATGTATTGATTTGTAATACATTTTAAGGCTGCATGATGCGACTCAAATGATGATTTGAAAAAAAGTTGCATGAAAGGCATGAGCACTGCTTTGTTTTTGGTGCAGGCTACACACACTTCATCAGTCTCTCATTCACAATTTGACAAGCACTTGATAATTCCTCGAATTTCCCGGCTAGATCCCCTTTGTGTGGCCTTAATGCCCCCTAAATGAATCCATGCCCTTTGTGTGACCTTAATGCCCCCTAAATGAATCCATGCCCTTTGTGTGACCTTAATGCCCCCTAAATGAATCCATGCCCTTTGTGTGACCTTAATGCCCCCTAAATGAATCCATGCCCTTTGTGTGGCCGTAATGCCCTCTAAATGAATCCATGCCCTTTGTGTGACCTTAATGCCCCCTAAATGAATCCATGCCCTTTGTGTGGCCGTAATGCCCTCTAAATGAATCCATGCCCTTTGTGTGACCTTAATGCCCCCTAAATGAATCCATGCCCTTGTGTGGCCGTAATGCCCTCTAAATGAATCCATGCCCTTTGTGTGGCCTTAATGCCCCCTAAATGAATCCATCCCCTTTGTGTGACCATAATGCCCCCTAAATGAATCCATGCCCTTTGCAGCCAGTGGGCATTGTGGGCATCTACACTAATTGAAGTGGATTTAACAAGTGACATCAATAAGGGATCACAGCTTCCACCCAGACTCACCTGGTCAGTCTATTTCATGGAAGGAGCAGGCGTTCTTAATGTTTTGTGGACTCAGTGTATAATATACATGTAAATGTTTGTTTTTTTAAACGTTTTTTATGCTGTCAGGTGTAGGACTAATGAAGAAATCTCTGGAACCAAATACCTTATTGTCTTACTACAAAAACCATGGAAGTGGTTTGGTGATCCACACTCTTGTGAGTAACCGTGTTTAAAAAGACTGGTGTTAGCTTTAGCTCAGAGGGGTAACAATCTTGTGCCCAGCAGGAGACCTCGGATTCACCCACCAAGATAATTAAGCACCTACTCATGATTTATTATTGACCTTCCTTAAGAACTGAGAGTTTGTTAATCTGGCTCCACAAATCCAGGTCTGAAACCAGGTATTCAATAGCTAACTAATCAAATATAGCTTTCAGGAGTTGAAAGTGGAAACTTTTAACTTGTTCATATCTGTAAATAAAATGTACATATTGATTCAAATCAAATTGCAATAAATGACAGAACTGTTTTGATAAAAATTCATTGTGTTTTTTCATCAAGCCCCATTGTGACAGCAGTCTTACTGTTATTTCATGGTTTACTGTCTACTATCTGGTAATTACAATGAATAGTTATTCATCTTCAGCCATAATGGCTGTGAAAACAACGCTAATTACACATGCGGCCAGGCTTCAGTTTCTGTCACTGTCCCAATGCTGACAGACAGACTGACAGTCTTTCATTATCACACAAGATGACTGCCAGCTGGCAGTATAGGACCAACAAAGCATAGGCCAAGTTTAGATAGCGTAGCATTTAGGATTGGACTATTTTCTCTATAACCACATGAGAACTGCTGGCAAAGCTGATTTTGAGCCTGGTTTGTTTGTGTTTGTGTGTGTGTGTGTGTGTGTGTGTGTGTGTGTGTGTGTGTGTGTGTGTGTGTGTGTGTGTGTGTGTGTGCGTGTGCACATTTGTGTGGTAGTGGCACCGAGGCCCACCAGGAGAGGAGGGTATTTTCTGTTGTCTGTGAAAACAGGAAGTTATAACTAGTCTGCACATGGTTTAAATGAGATGTCCTCAGCTGCTTCTACAGAACAGAACAGAAGAGAGAAGTGTATAACATAAGGCTGGTTTCTTGAACAGTGTATGGTTGGAGAACATTGGCACCTAACTATGATAGGATTCCACCTAGAGGATGGAGGATGGAGGATTTCACCCTGGAGGATTTACACACACACACACACACACACACACACACACACACACACACACCGCATTCCCTGTAGGGATGAGGTTTTCTGGTTTGATGCTGGTGACACAGGGCAACAGATGCTCACCTGGAAACTACCAGAAACATCTCAGAGAGAAACGCTGAAACTGGAATATTTTCAGCTGCTGTTTAGACAGGCTTGAATTACACCTGAGGTGAAACAGAACCTGCATGGGAGTGTGAGATTCATTTCTTACAGTTTCTCTCATGTCGGGGCCTGGGTTTTACCTGATGATGTGACACTAGGTTTTCACAGTCAAGTCACATGGTCAGGTGAAACTTGATGCCTAGCAATTTAAGGAGCCTCCTTAAAAAAATAGAACTGCCTCTATGGTCCTACTTGGCACAGAATGAGAATACTGTTACTATTCAGATAGACATTTTGTGAGAGTTGCTCTATGACATAACTCTCCTCTGATGAAAGAGGGACTTCATCTGTAGCCTATCAATCGTTCATTAACAATTTGGAGGCATGACTTACACACACACACACACACACACACACACAGACACACACACACACACACACCACACACACACACACAGAGTTCTCTAACACATCCGTTACTGTGGCAGAAAGACACTGATTGAAGAGGGGTTTTCTGAAGTCTCTCAGAGGATATTTGCTTTCTAAGCACAGAGACAGATTGGTCTACCTTCTCTACAACCACATGAGAAGGGTTGGTAACGCTGATTTCGGGCCTGGTTTGCGTATGTGTCTGCACCCCGTTGCATGGAGACTGGATCTAAGCATGTACCAGTGTGAGTGTCTAATGGCTTAGCCACCAACATTAAGGGGTTGGAAATGGAGCAAAGATGCCCTGAGCACTTGTACAAGAAGATGGTTTGTGTGTGTGTGTGTGTGTGTGTGTGTGTGTGTGTGTGTGTGTGTGTGTGTGTGTGTGTGTGTGTGTGTGTGTGTGTGTGTGTGTGTGTGTGTGTGTGTGTTGACAGGTCTAGGTGTGACAGCCTATGCAGTGCCCCCAGGGGTAGTGATCACTGATCTGATTGTGTTGCATAAAGCGCCCCCTACAGCTCATGGTTAAGAAGTTCAGCTACTTCCTCAAGTCGCCAGCAGGGAGAGCCTATACCACTCAGGACTGCAGCTGACACTGACCTCTGAGGGTTACTACAGGTCAGTGACCTTTCACCTCTCACACCTGACCCTGAACGCTAACCCCATACTGTACTTGATTTGAGCTAAAATTATTATAATTATCTCTCCTTCTCTATCAATCAAATTACATTTGCTTAATTGGCATGATGTAACAATGTCTCTCTGCATGCTGGGAGTGTTTGGTGCATGCTGGGAGTGTTTGGTGCATGCTGGACATTGTATGAGCGAGTGTTGCCTGGAGTTAGATTGCCAGTTTTTTCCTTCTTGTTTTACTTTTCTTGGTGGTTTTCCTTTTTCTATGCATGATTAAGGTAATTATTTTTTATTTTATTTGTTGTGGTAGAATTAAATATGTTGTTTTTCTTGTCGAAATTGCCCTGGCTTTGGCGGGGATGTCGACCTCACTTCGGCAGGGCTTTAGGTGTGTTACTGAAGCTACTGTCACTGTGGAGGAGTTTCTGGTCGACGTAGGAGAGAATGTAGGCTATGAGAATGTTGCTTATGCGTCACGGATGAATAAAGAGGTGGTGGTTTTTCTTAAAGAAAAGCGTCTTGTTGATCTGATGGTTGAACAAGGTGTACTTCTTAAAGAAGAGCGTCTTGTTGATCTGATGGTTGAACAAGGTGTACTTCTTAAAGAAGAGCGTCTTGTTGATCTGATGGTTGAACAAGGTGTACTTCTTAAAGAAGAGAGTCTTGTTGATCTGATGGTTGAACAAGGTGTACTTCTTAAAGAAGAGCGTCTTGTTGATCTGATGGTTGAACAAGGTGTACTTCTTAAAGAAGAGCGTCTTGTTAATCTGATGGTTGAACAAGGTGTACTTCTTAAAGAAGAGCGTCTTGTTGATCTGATGGTTGAACAAGGTGTACTTCTTAAAGAAGAGCGTCTTGTTGATCTGATGGTTGAACAAGGTGTACTTCTTAAAGAAGAGCGTCTTGTTGATCTGATGGTTGAACAAGGTGTACTTCTTAAAGAAGAGCGTCTTGTTGATCTGATGGTTGAACAAGGTGTACTTCTTAAAGAAGAGCGTCTTGTTGATCTGATGGTTGAACAAGGTATACTTCTTAAAGAAGAGCGTCTTGTTGATCTGATGGTTGAACAAGGTGTACTTCTTAAAGAAGAGCGTCTTGTTAATCTGATGGTTGAACAAGGTGTACTTCTTAAAGAAGAGCGTCTTGTTAATCTGATGGTTGAACAAGGTGTACTTCTTAAAGAAGAGCGTCTTGTTGATCTGATGGTTGAACAAGGTGTACTTCTTAAAGAAGAGCGTCTTGTTGATCTGATGGTTGAACAAGGTGTACTTCTTAAAGAAGAGCGTCTTGTTGATCTGATGGTTGAACAAGGTGTACTTCTTAAAGAAGAGCGTCTTGTTGATCTGATGGTTGAACAAGGTGTACTTCTTAAAGAAGAGCGTCTTGTTGATCTGATGGTTGAACAAGGTGTACTTCTTAAAGAAGAGCGTCTTGTTGATCTGATGGTTGAACAAGGTGTACTTCTTAAAGAAGAGCGTCTTGTTGATCTGATGGTTGAACAAGGTGTACTTCTTAAAGAAGAGCGTCTTGTTGATCTGATGGTTGAACAAGGTGTACTTCTTAAAGAAGAGCGTCTTGTTGATCTGATGGTTGAACAAGGTGTACTTCTTAAAGAAGAGCGTCTTGTTGATCTGATGGTTGAACAAGGTGTACTTCTTAAAGAAGAGCGTCTTGTTGATCTGATGGTTGAACAAGGTGTACTTCTTAAAGAAGAGCGTCTTGTTGATCTGATGGTTGAACAAGGTGTACTTCTTAAAGAAGAGCGTCTTGTTGATCTGATGGTTGAACAAGGTGTACTTCTTAAAGAAGAGCGTCTTGTTGATCTGATGGTTGAACAAGGTGTACTTCTTAAAGACGAGCGTCTTGTTGATCTGATGGTTGAACAAGGTGTACTTCTTAAAGGTTTGTTTATTCAAGTAACGAATTCAAATGTACCGCCGTTTACTCCCAATGAGCTATTTGAGCGCACGTTATTGCGGTTTGGGAAGTTTTCAAGTTCAATTAATGAATGAATTATTGTTCCACTGTGTTGCAAACACTCTGAAACAGGTTATGTCATTTCGGCGACAGGTGTTTATGTTTTTGGACTCCCCGGAGCAGACTTTGGAGTTATCGTTTAGAGTCTGACAGCAGACTGTATATGGCTCATGCTAGTATGGTTAGTCAACGGTGTTTTGAGTGTGGGGATGTTGGCCATAAGCGACATGCTTGCCCGAAAAGGGAGAAGGCGGAGGGAGGGGCGCGGGTGGTCCTCGTAACGCCTAAGCCCACTGATGTAGGGAGAGGTGGGCCAACAGTGGTAGAACAGCCACAAGCACCTGTTGCTGAGGAACAAGTTGCTTGTGTTGAGGGTACTGAGTTGCAGCATGTACCAGAGGGGAACATAGCGTCTGATGTGCAGCAGAAACATATTGTTAGAGGAGGTAAGACAGATCTGGGGAGCCATTTCCCCAAACTGGTGAGTAGATGCCCAGTAGTCTGATGGGGTAGAGGAGGGGGTTCATGTGGAGCTAGTCTCCCAGGCAGTGGAGGAGATGCCCAGTACGAGAGATGGGGTAGAGGAGGGGGATCATGTGGAGCTAGTCTCCCAGGCAGTGGAGGAGATTCCCAGTACGAGAGATGGGGTAGAGGAGGGGGTTCATGTGGAGCTAGTCTCCCAGGCAGTGGAGGAGATGCCCAGTACGAGAGATGGGGTAGAGGAGGGGGTTCATGTGGAGCTAGTCTCCCAGGCAGTGGAGGAGATGCCCAGTACGAGAGATGGGGTAGAGGAGGGGGTTCATGTGGAGCTAGTCTCCCAGGCAGTGGAGGAGATGCCCAGTACGAGAGATGGGGTAGAGGAGGGGGATCATGTGGAGCTAGTCTCCCAGGCAGTGGAGGAGATTCCCAGTACGAGAGATGGGGTAGAGGAGGGGGTTCATGTGGAGCTAGTCTCCCAGGCAGTGGAGGAGATGCCCAGTACGAGAGATGGGGTAGAGGAGGGGGTTCATGTGGAGCTAGTCTCCCAGGCAGTGGAGGAGATGCCCAGTACGAGAGATGGGGTAGAGGAGGGGGTTCATGTGGAGCTAGTCTCCCAGGCAGTGGAGGAGAAGCCTGGTACTAGTGATGGGTTGCAAGTGGGGAGTGTTGAGAGGGATGTGGCAGAGGGGAGTCAGTGGTCTGCAGCCTCAGTTGAGGAGGATCAGGAGAAGGATATGGATATCTCTCTTGATATGATAGAAGCTGGTGACGACTCAATTTACAGTCTAGAGGAGGTAAATGGGTTCCTGATTCAGACTTTTGGGAAATCTGTCAAATTGGCAGATTTATTTGATGTTGGTAAGTTTGTGAGGTCAGCTGTGATGTTACAGAAGACGGTGGGGTTAGACCAGCTGAGTGTGAAGAAGCATTTCCGCTTGAGGAAATGTGTTACTGCTGTCACGGCAACAAAAGGTTGTGGGAAACGTGGGAAGGTTCAGAGAAAAATAAAACAATGATGATGATCATGCCTCATAAGGTGTTTTCTTTCTCTTTGTCTGGTTTCTCTGTGGTTTCTTCTGCTTTTCTTTTCTCTTTTCTATATGGAGGTACTAAGGGGAGGTTCTCTCAATATTAATGGGGGAAGGGACAGGAATAATAATTTCCTACAGGAGACACATAGTGATGAGGCTAAAGAGGTTGACTGGGGAATGTGGTGGGAGGGGCAGCATATACTCAGTCATAGTACTAATTTCAGTGCTGGGGTGGCAATTTTGTTTTCCTCAGTCTTATGGGTGACTGTGGTATCAACAACAGAGATTGTCAAGGGTCGGATTTTATTGGTCAAGGCGGATGTTATGTATTTATTTGTATGTTTATGCTCCTAATGAGGGTACAGAGCGTATTGTTGTATTTGATCAAATAAAGGAAACCTGAAGACAGTGTGACCAAGAGGAATGTATGGTTTTAGGGGGGGGATCTGTACAGTCACCTGTGGTCAGCTACTTGCCTGTCTGGTCTATTAACTGAGTTTGAGCTTACTGATGTGTGGAGAGTAAGAAATGCAAAAGTTAGGCAGTACACATGGTTGTTCCGCTGACGGGACGCCTAGCCCTGAGAAGATTTATAATATATATGATTAATTAAAAGTTCATGAAGGTGGTGTCAGTGCAGCAAGGTTAGACAGGTTGTATGTATCTGAGCTCTACTGTAGTAATTAATGAAGGTGGTGTCAGGTTGTATGTACCTGATCACTACTCTAGTAGGGTTGGAAGGTTAGACAGGTTGTATGTATCTGAGCTCTACTGTAGTAGGGTTGGAAGGTTAGACAGGTTGTATGTATCTGAGCTCTACTGTAGTAGGGTTGGAAGGTTAGACAGGTTGTATGTATCTGAGCTCTACTGTAGTAGGGTTGGAAGGTTAGACAGGTTGTATGTATCTGAGCTCTACTGTAGTAGGGTTGGAAGGTTAGACAGGTTGTATGTATCTGAGCTCTACTGTAGTAGGGTTGGAAGGTTAGACAGGTTGTATGTATCTGAGCTCTACTGTAGTAGGGTTGGAAGGTTAGACAGGTTGTATGTATCTGAGCTCTACTGTAGTAGTTAATGAAGGTTAGACAGGTTGTATGTATCTGAGCTCTACTGTAGTAGGGTTGGAAGGTTAGACAGGTTGTATGTATCTGAGCTCTACTGTAGTAGGGTTGGAAGGTTAGACAGGTTGTATGTATCTGATCACTACTGTAGTAGGGTTGGAAGGTTAGACAGGTTGTATGTATCTGATCACTACTGTAGTAGGGTTGGAAGGTGTGATATTACTCCTGTGGGTTTCTCTGATCACCATATTGTTACTGTTGATTTTCACCTGTCCTGTCCATGAATGTCATCCCCTTATTGGTATTTTAATGTTAAATTGTTATATGATGTCATGTTTGTGAAAGGTTGTTGTTGTGTTGTGAAAAATGGAGGGTTACAGAAGGGAATGTTGGTGGGAGGTTCTAGAGACAATGGTGGGAGGTTCTAGAGACAATGGTGGGAGGTTCTAGAGACAATGGTGGGAGGTTCTAGAGACAATGGTGGGAGGTTCTAGAGACAATGGTGGGAGGTTCTAGAGACAATGGTGGGAGGTTGAGAAGGCCCAAATACGATGGTTTTGTTAACAGTATATTGCTCTGTCTAGATTTGAAGTTAAAGAGACTATCAGGGCCCTTGAACAGGACATCAAATCTATTGAATTGAAGTTGTTCCCTCAGAATGATCCCAGACTAGTCATGAACTTACAGGACAAGAGACATGAACTGAGGTTGTTTCTACATGAAGAGTGCCTTGATTAGGTCTCGATTTGCTACCCTCAAGGATATGGATGCTCCTCGTGCTTTTTTAACCTGGGGAAGTCGACATTGCAAACAGATGGTCTGCCTTGATGGGAAGGTGACCACGGATGACAGTGAAATGCGCCAACATGCCGTGGATTTCTACTCGGCCCTCTATAAGGTGGAGGATTGTGATTCTCTGTGTGCTCAACAGTTGTTACTAGGTCTTCCTCAAGGCTCAGACCCTGAGCAGAGAGTTGCTTTGGACTCTGACATTACTCTGCAGGAGCTGTCCACAACAGTTATGCAGCTCTCATCAGGCCGAGCCCCTGGCATCGGTGGTTTACCATCTGAGTTCTATAGGCAGTTTTGGGGGTGATGTGTAAATCTTTTCATGAGGGTTCTCTTCCTGTATCCTGTCAACGTGCTGTGCTTTCATTGTTGGGGGGGATCTGACTGTTCTAAAAAATTGGCTACCTGTTGCATTGCTGTATGCAGAATATAACATTATATCTAAATGTCTCTCAAACAGGTTGAAAGAGTATCTGGGGCTGTTGGTCCACAAGGACCAGTCTTACTGTGGACCTCACCTCTCTATAGTTGATAACTTGTTTCTAATAAGAGATGTTTTAGACATTTGTAAAGTGTCTGATGTGAATATGGCTTTACTTCCTTTGGATCAGGAGAAAGCCTTTGACCTTTGAGTTCCCCCATCCCCGTCCAAGGAGGTATCAGGCTGGATGCTGGGGCCTCATGTATGGTGAAGGTAGGGGGTGGTTTGAGCTGCCCCATCCCCGTCCAAGGGGGTATCAGGCTGGATGCTGGGGCCTCGTGTATGGTGAAGGTAGGGGGTGGTTTGAGTTCCCCCATCCCCGTCCAAGGGGGTATCAGGCTGGATGCTGGGGCCTCGTGTATGGTGAAGGTAAGGGGTGGTTTGAGTTCCCCCATCCCCGTCCAAGGGGGTATCAGGCTGGATGCTGGGGCCTCGTGTATGGTGAAGGTAGGGGGTGGTTTGAGCTGCCCCATCCCCGTCCAAGGGGGTATCAGGCTGGATGCTGGGGCCTCGTGTATGGTGAAGGTAGGGGGTGGTTTGAGTTCCCCCATCCCCGTCCAAGGGGGTATCAGGCTGGATGCTGGGGCCTCGTGTATGGTGAAGGTAGGGGGTGGTTTGAGTTCCCCCATCCCCGTCCAAGGGGGTATCAGGCTGGATGCTGGGGCCTCGTGTATGGTGAAGGTAGGGGGTGGTTTGAGTTCCCCCATCCCCGTCCAAGGGGGTATCAGGCTGTATGCTGGGGCCTCGTGTATGGTGAAGGTAGGGGGTGGTTTGAGCTGCCCCATCCCCGTGCAAGGGGGTATCAGGCTGGATGCTGGGGCCTCATGTATGGTGAAGGTAGGGGGTGGTTTGAGCTGCCCCATCCCCGTCCAAGGGGGTATCAGGCTGGATGCTGGGGCCTCGTGTATGGTGAAGGTAGGGGGTGGTTTGAGCTGCCCCATCCCCGTCCAAGGGGGTATCAGGCTGGATGCTGGGGCCTCGTGTATGGTGAAGGTAGGGGGTGGTTTGAGCTGCTCCATCCCCGTCCAAGGGGGTATCAGGCTGGATGCTGGGGCCTCGTGTATGGTGAAGGTAGGGGGTGGTTTGAGCTGCCCCATCCCCTTCCAAGGGGGTATCAGGCTGGATGCTGGGGCCTCATGTATGGTGAAGGTAGGGGGTGGTTTGAGCTGCCCCATCCCCGTCCAAGGGGGTATCAGGCTGTATGCTGGGGCCTCATGTATGGTGAAGGTGGGGTTGGTTTGAGTTGCCCCATCCCCGTCCAAGGGGGTATCAGGCTGTATGCTGGGGCCTCATGTATGGTGAAGGTTAGGGGGTGGTTTGAGTTGCCCCATCCCCGTCCAAGGGGGTATCAGGCTGTATGCTGGGGCCTCGTGTATGGTGAAGGTGGGGGGTGGTTTGAGCTGCCCCATCCCCGTCCAAGGGGGTATCAGGCTGTATGCTGGGGCCTCGTGTATGGTGAAGGTAGGGGGTGGTTTGAGCTGCTCTATCCCCGTCCAAGGGGGTATCAGGCTGTATGCTGGGGTCTCGTATATGGTGAAGGTAGGGGGTGGTTTGAGCTGCCCCATCCCCGTCCAAGGGGGTATCAGGCTGTATGCTGGGGCCTCGTGTATGGTGAAGGTAGGGGGTGGTTTGAGCTGCCCCATCCCCGTCCAAGGGGGTATCAGGCTGTATGCTGGGGCCTCGTGTATGGTGAAGGTAGGGGGTGGTTTGAGCTGCCCCATCCCCGTCCAAGGGGGTATCAGGCTGTATGCTGGGGCCTCGTGTATGGTGAAGGTAGGGGGTGGTTTGAGCTGCTCCATCCCCGTCCAAGGGGGTATCAGGCTGGATGCTGGGGCCTCATGTATGGTGAAGGTAGGGGGTGGTTTGAGTTCCCCCATCCCCGTCCAAGGGGGTATCAGGCTGGATGCTGGGGCCTCATGTATGGTGAAGGTAGGGGGTGGTTTGAGCTGCTCCATCCCCGTCCAAGGGGGTATCAGGCTGTATGCTGGGGCCTCATGTATGGTGAAAGTAAGGGGTGGTTTGAGCTGCCCCATCCCCGTCCAAGGGGGTATCAGGCTGTATGCTGGGGCCTCATGTATGGTGAAGGTAGGGGGTGGTTTGAGTTCTCCCATCCCCGTCCAAGGGGGTATCAGGCTGGATGCTGGGGCCTCATGTATGGTGAAGGTAGGGGGTGGTTTGAGCTGCTCCATCCCCGTCCAAGGGGGTATCAGGCTGTATGCTGGGGCCTCATGTATGGTGAAGGTAGGGGGTGGTTTGAGCTGCCCCATCCCCGTCCAAGGGGGTATCAGGCTGTATGCTGGGGCCTCGTGTATGGTGAAGGTAGGGGGTGGTTTGAGCTGCCCCATCCCCGTCCAAGGGGGTATCAGGCTGTATGCTGGGGCCTCATGTATGGTGAAGGAAGGGGGTGGTTTGAGCTGCCCCATCCCCGTCCAAGGGGGTATCAGGCTGGATGCCCAATTTCAGGGCAGTTATATTGTCTGGGAATTGAACCAATGCATTGTTTTTTAAGAGCGAGGCTTACTGGTTTCTCTGTGCCAGGGGTAATGAAGGGTCCCACGATAGCACTGTCTGAGTATGCAGATGACGTGATAGTTTTTATTACAGGGGGTGAGGATGTTAAGGTTCTCTCAAAGGCTTTATAGGTGTATGAGGGGGCCTCCTCAGCTTGAGTTAGTTGGGAAAAGAGTGAATCACTGTGGGCAGGTCAGCTTCAGACGTGGTCCGCTCCACGGTTACTAGGGGGGCTTCAGACGTGGTCCGCTCCACGGTTACTAGGGGGGCTTCAGATAGGGTCCGCTCCACGGTTACTAGGGGGGCTTCAGATAGGGTCCTGCTCCACGGTTACTAGGGGGGCTTCAGACGGGGTCCGCTCCACGGTCACTAGGGGGGTTTCAGATAGGGTCCGCTCCACGGTTACTAGGAGGGCTTCAGACAGGGTCCCGCTCCACGGTTACTAGGGGGGCTTCAGATAGGGTCCGCTCCACGGTTACTAGGGGGGCTCCAGATAGGGTCCGCTCCACGGTTACTAGGGGGGCTTCAGATAGGGCCCGCTCCACGGTTACTAGGGGGGCTTCAGATAGGGTCCCGCTCCACGGTTACTAGGGGGGCTTCAGATTGGGCCCGCTCCACAGTTACTAGGGGGGCTTCAGATAGGGTCCGCTCCACGGTTACTAGGGGTGCTTCAGATAGGGTCCCGCTCCACGGTTACTAGGGGTGCTTCAGATAGGGTCCGCTCCACGGTCACTAGGGGGGCTTCAGATAGGGTCCGCTCCACGGTTACTAGGGGGGCTTCAGACAGGCTCCGCTCCACGGTTACTAGGGGGGCTTCAGATAGGGTCCCGCTCCACGGTTACTAGGGGGGCTTCAGATAGGGTCCCGCTCCACGGTTACTAGGGGGGCTTCAGATAGGGTCCCGCTCCACGGTTACTAGGGGGGCTTCAGATAGGGTCCCGCTCCACGGTTACTAGGGGGGCTTCAGATAGGGTCCGCTCCACGGTTACTAGAGGGGCTTCAGTGGGGCAGAGATGGGATGAA
The DNA here is from genome assembly GCF_002021735.2 of Oncorhynchus kisutch. Lineage (NCBI taxonomy): Eukaryota > Metazoa > Chordata > Actinopteri > Salmoniformes > Salmonidae > Oncorhynchus > Oncorhynchus kisutch. Next base: position 77,411,433 of record NC_034184.2, read on the forward strand.
GACTTTGGGGGGTTTTCTAGGCTCTGAAGTATTTCAGAAAAAGAACTGGGAGGGTGTAGTGGAGAAAGTGTGTGCCAGACTGTCAAGGTGGAAATGAGTGCTACCCCAGCTGTCTTATAGGGGAAGGATGCTGGTAGCCAATAATCTAGCTGCCTCTACCCTGTGGCACAGACTAATGATTTTACAGCCACAAGAGCATCAGAGGACCCTTGTCAATTTCTTTTGATCTGGACAACATTGGATTAAAGATGCAGCCCTGTACCTGCCACTGCACGAGGGTGGGCAAGGTCTGGTGGACATTTTTTCCAGGATCATGGCTTTCCGGCTTCAAGCAGCCCAGAGACTGTTGTACTGTGACTGTTCTAGCTGGGTCAACACAGCCTATACATTGATAAGGAGAGCAGCTGTTTGGGCTTCTTTTCCTCTTAAAGCATATTTTCCTCTTAAAGCTAGAGGGGGGTTGATTTTGTCTGGCTTGACTCCATTTTATGAGTCTGTATCCAGGCTTGGAGAGTTTTTGTCAAGTCCCATAAGGCTGGCACGCCACCAGGGATGTGACTTTTTGAAGAGCCTCTCTTTTTACAACACTGCCGTCCAGTCCTGTGCTATGGGTTCAGCCAGCCTGCGTTCATGCCTGTTAGGTGTGGGGTGTACCAAGCTGGGTCATCTGATACGGAGCAGGAGCAGATCGTTGGAGGAGCTGGGAGAAAGAGCGGGTCTCAGATCATCTCGCCTACTGAGGAAGGTCGTCTCTGAGGTCTGTGATTCCTTGCCAGTACTTCATCGACAATATCTGACTGACACTTCCCATTCTGATCGGTGGACGGAGGGTCTGGATTATGTGTTCCCTGCGCTGAATGTTAGTGCTGCGGTCGGGGTATTCGAGGAGGACGTGGGGATGCTGCTTTCCTTCGATACCCCGGAGCTGGGGGAGTTTAAGGATGCTGCTTTCCTTCGATACCCCAGAGCTGAGGGAGTTTAAGGATGCTGCTTTCCTTCGATACCCCAGAGCTGAGGGAGTTTAAGGATGCTGCTTTCCTTCGATATCCCAGAGCTGAGGGAGTTTTCCGGATGCTGCTTTCCTTCGATACCCCGGAGCTGAGGGAGTTTAAGGATGCTGCTTTCCTTCGATAACCCCAGAGCTGGTGGAGTTTAAGGATGCTGCTTTCCTTCCATAACCCGGAGCTGGGGGAGTTTAAGGATGCTGCTTTCCTTCCATACCCCGGAGCTGGGGGAGTTTAAGGATGCTGCTTTCCTTCCATAACCCGGAGCTGGGGGAGTTTAAGGATGCTGCTTTCCTTCCATACCCCGGAGCTGGGGGAGTTTAAGGATGCTGCTTTCCTTCCATACCCCGGAGCTGGGGGAGTTTAAGGATGCTGCTTTCCTTCCATACCCTGGAGCTGGGGGAGTTTAAGGATGCTGCTTTCCTTCGATACCCCAGAGCTGAGGGAGTTTAAGGATGCTGCTTTCCTTCGATACCCCGGAGCTGAGGGAGTTTAAGGATGCTGCTTTCCTTCGATACCCCAGAGCTGGGGGAGTTTAAGGATGCTGCTTTCCTTCCATACCCCGGAGCTGGGGGAGTTTAAGGATGCTGCTTTCCTTCCATACCGCGGAGCTGGGGGAGTTTAAGGATACTGCTTTCGTTCCATACCCTGGAGCTGGGGGAGTTTAAGGATGCTGCTTTCCTTCCATACCCCGGAGCTGGGGGAGTTTAAGGATGCTGCTTTCCTTCCATACCCCGGAGCTGGGGGAGTTTAAGGATGCTGCTTTCCTTCCATACCCCGGAGCTGGGGGAGTTTAAGGATGCTGCTTTCCTTCCATACCCTGGAGCTGGGGAGTTTAAGGCGGTGGGAAAGAAGGTCATGTACAAAATCTGTGTAAAAGTATCCCATGTGTCTTCCCTGGAAGTGGTAAAATCAATGAGGTGGGTGGGTGCATTTGGTCCAGCTGCCTCCCCAAAAGGCTGTTGGCAGTCTTTATATAAACTGCCTATTGATTAGAGGACAGCTGACCTTCAATGGAGGATAATACATGGAGCGATAGCCACCAATATGCATCTTGTACACCTGGATCCTACTGTTGGGGAAGGGTGTCCATTCTGAAACTCTACCACATCTGTTCTTACAGTGTCCCAGGTTGGTCGGGATGATTGACCTGATCACTAGCTGATCACTAGCTTCTCAGCTCTGGGAGAGGTATTTGGGCTACAGTACAGGTTTAGTCATTATTTTGCTTAATTTTGTGTCAGGGGCAGCTAAATTAGCAATATGGAAGACACGAAAGAACAGTTTTCGGGGACAGGGGTCTGCGGAGGTGGTGGGCATGCTGGAGGGGATGTTGACAACAAGACAGAGGGTTGAGTTTGCCAATTACAAACTGGTTAACAATATTGATCTGTTTATGAGTATATGGGGTATTCAGAGGCTGTTGTGTTTAGTTACTGTGGAGAAAGATTTGGTGTTGTGTTTTTAATTGATGTGTAACCATGGTTTTGCATGGGTGTTTATCGCGTTGTGGGTTCCCAGACCCAATAAAGGTTATTTCAAACTCTCTCTCTTTTAATGAGTGTGCCCAGGCAGTGAATGGTAGTGGTGAAGGCTGTGAACTGTCATCTACTGGACTGTCATCAGCTGGAGATTAACAGACACACAATAATAATGTTATCTTTACACCAAATACAGAGACAATAGTCCACCTAATCAAATTGTAAATATGAGGGTAGAATGTGAAGAGGGAGAGAAACAGGTGATGCATGATGGGGCTGGTGGTCAGTGTAAGTCGTACAGACAGGTTCTAGAATGTTGAGAGACGGTGTTGAAGTCAGTAAAATATCTCATACTGGTGAAGGAAATTAATATATCAAATAATCAGTCATGTAATTCTCTTCTGTTTCTACACCTTTGATTCCTGAGCTTTCTGGATAAAAGGTAAACGCTATCAAATAAAATGGCTGAATGACAGAACCCACAATCTGTCTGTTTTCTTGTTTGTAGCAATTTAGACGTTATTTAAACATGCAATATCTTTCTCCACAGAAATTGGACTATGGGGAAATTTAGTGGTCAGAGCATACAAGAGAATATCCAAAAATGAGTGCTCAGTCATAGCGCTCGGTCGTAGCACTCGGTGGTGGCGCTTGGTGGTAGCGCTCGGTCGTAGCGCTCGGTGGTAGCGCTCGGTCGTAGCACTCGGTGGTAGCGCTCGGTGGTAGCGCTCGGTCGTAGCGCTCGGTCGTAGCGCTCGGTCGTAGCGCTCGGTGGTAGCGCTCGGTCGTAGCGCTCGGTCGTAGCGTTCGGTCGTAGCGCTCGGTGGTAGCGCTCGGTCGTAGCGCTCGGTCGTAGCGCTCGGTCGTAGCGCTCGGTCGTAACGCTCAGTCCTACAAGAAGATGATGATGAATCAAATCAAATCAAATGTATTTATATAGCCCTTCGTACATCAGCTGATATCTCAAAGTGCTGTACAGAAACCCAGCCTAAAACCCCAAACAGCAAGCAATGCAGGTGTAGAAGCACGGTGGCTAGGAAAAACTCCCTAGAAAGGCCAAAACCTAGGAAGAAACCTAGAGAGGAACCAGGCTATGTGGGGTGGCCAGTCCTCTTCTGGCTGTGCCGGGTGGAGATTATAACAGAACATGGCCAAGATGTTCAAATGTTCATAAATGACCAGCATGGTCGAATAATAAGAAGGCAGAACAGTTGAAACTGGAGCAGCAGCACGGCCAGGTGGACTGGGGACAGCAAGGAGTCATCATGTCAGGTAATCCTGGGGCATGGTCCTAGGGCTCAGGTCCTCCGAGAGAGAGAAAGAGAAGAGAGAAGGAGAGAATTAGAGAACACACACTTAGATTCACACAGGACACCGAATAGGACAGGAGAAGTACTCCAGATATAACAAACTGACCCTAGCCCCCCGACACATAAACTACTGCAGCATAAATACTGGAGGCTGAGACAGGATGATGAGACAAGATGATGTAGCAGCAAACTTAACCTCGGATTGTAAAAAAAAAGGTTGTGAGTTTTCCTACACAACATTGACATTGTCTCACAAACGTTGTTAATCACTCAGGATGTGTGGGACAGTTTTTCCAGGAAAGAAAAGTTAATATTATTCTAACCAGGAAATGGTTATTAATATTTTTTCATATTTGTTCTCCGACAGTCCTTGTTCAGGCCAAAACGTATGGTAATGTAAACTGCCATCATCAGCCATGTTTTGTGTCTTTTTGTACTGTAGGGAAAAGGAACAAACATTTTGAAAATAGGCCTATACAAAACCTGAATAGCGGTATGCTATGTCAGAACTGTTAATAAATAACTGAACAGATCAATTAACCAATCAATTCAAAGGCAATGGGCGCATTCGAACGGATCACTTCTGTCAAGTCTGTGACCATCGTTGGTCTCCGCCTTTTAAAGTCTGTTGCATTATTGGGGATAACAATTGTCCGACTTGCTCCTACATGTGGACTGCATGAACTTTATAGAAATCATGTGATCAAAGGTCTTGATGTTTTGACTGAAGGCGAATGCAAGTTTATGCAGGTGCTCTTCAACAACTTCATCCTGCAGCCATCGCCTGCATTGTGGGAGGTTAATTGTCAACCAATCATTAGGGTGTTTATGTTTGACACCTGCAAACGTGATCAAAGACATGACTGATAGAGAAACCAACTTTGAGGCTCTCTCACCAATTGATTGTAGCCTACAATGTTTACATTTTCATTTGTATAAATGTTCAGTTTGTACGTGTGTGACATGGGGGTTGGGGACATTATAAAGATAAACTTTTAGAAACAATGGCAACACTGCCATGCCAATTGACTTTCGGCTGTCGCAGATGCACATTCCCGACTTCACTCCTCGACTTTCGTTTACAGTCAGTTGATTTCGCCTTACCACTGAAAAGAGTCCAATAACTTCACAGAATGGAAATCGATCACCCCATTTAACATATTGAACTATGTAGACCAGACCCAGCTGCTATTGCATTGATCTCTATGAGAGACACACCTAGTTAAGTAGACCGGAATGGATTAAAAAATATATATAGTAAAAGGCCTGAGTGAACTATCTTAAATGATCCACAATCTTTGAAAAAATGTCACTCTGTTCATTTGGGACATTAGTCAGAGATGAGCCCTGATTGGAGTAGCTGTCATTTTCTTGGTGTTCCAGACAGTAATTCAACATCTGGAAAATAAGTGTACATTATTATTATTATTTATTCGCTCATTTAACCATTGTTCAGCCAAACAATCATAACCAGTTCTCAATTAGCCACTGCTACATTATGGTAATAATAAAATACATATTGTATCATTATATTCTCCAGCAGTTGCCATTTTTTTCCCACCAAGCGAGGATATTTTGTATGGAGGTCAATGAAAGAGTGTCAAATTTGGTTAACAAAAAATTGTATTATCGAATAGAAGTGTTGGTGTGATTAGGTTGTTATGAGTGTACTGATATAAGTAGGACATGACATTCTGGCAACTTTGAGAAAAAACACTTAATATCTGAGTTATGCCATGAAGTCATAAACCCTGCCTATTTAAAAAAAAAAAAAAAAAAGTTATCTAATTTAAAAGTGGTTTTTAACCTAACCTAACCATATGTCTATCCCTAACCTCTTTTTTTCATGAATTCTTATTAATGTAGTCGATTATGACTTTGTAGCTGTGGTAACTAGTGGAAGCCTACTGACATGAAATTGCTATTAGGCTAGGCTACATTTCCAGAGGGAACACTTGGTATATTAATTTATTTTTATTTTTAACATGTATTTTTTTTAATTATTATTCGTTTTCACTAAACACTTAATTTATCCAATTTTGATAGCCTCAGTACAATTTCTAAGATTACATACTGAATGACTTCTCTCTATACGAAATATACGTAATATTTCATCTAGTCATACAGTGCCTTCGGGAAGTATTCAGATCCCTTCACTTTTTCCACATTTTGTTACGTTACAGTCTTATTCTAAAATGAATTAAAAGCTCTGTCAGGTTGGATGGGGAGCATCGCAGCTCTGCTATTTTCCGATCTCTCCAGAGATGTTCAGGTTCAAGTCCGAGTTCTGGCTCGGCCACTCAAGGACAATCAGTGACTTGTCCTGAACCCAATCCTCTATTGTCTTGGCTGTGTGCTTAAGGTTGTTGTCCTGTTGGAAGGTGAACCTTCACCCCAGTCTGAAGTCCTGAGCGCTCTGGAGCAGGTTTTCATCTAGGATCTCTCTGTACTTTGCTCCGTTCATCTTTCCTTCGATCCTGACTAGTCTCCCAGACCCCGCCACTGAAAAACACCCTTACAGCATGATGCTGCCACCACCATGCGGGCTGTCATGTGTCTTTTACTGAAGAGTGGCTTCCGTCTGGACACTGTACCATAAGAGCCAAATTGATGAATGGTCTGCAGAGATGGTTGTCCTTCTGGAAGGTTCTCCCATCTCCACAGAGGAACTCTAGAGCTCTGTCAGAGTGACCATCTGTGTTCTTGGGGACCTTTTAATGCTGAATAATTTTGGGATGCGAATCCTGACAACCGCCGAAACATCTATTCTGAGGACTGTGGACACCTGCCGTATCCATTACAACAGACACAATCAGGAGCCGCCGATAGAGCTACCACCAGAAGTAACCAGAGACTCTCTGATGAACTGTCTACGGACCGACGATTCCAACAGAGAAGATCATAACTCCAGAGTGAGTGAGCGTTCATATGCAAAAGATTAGCATTTCAAGTAATATAATTATCAACTGTGTGCACTGATCCCTTTTTTCACGCTACTTTCTCAGTCCACACCCACTTCCCTTTGTATACCAAGCCGTCATATCGGTTTAGCCCACTAGGTGATCTTCCCTATCATTGTTAGTATCCAATATCTACTGTTTGTTTGTTATGCATTTCTGTGATTATTTAGTTAGTTAGAAAATAAATTATTAAGATAATTGGTGCTTGGATGATTCATAGTTTCGGCTGGGTTCGTGCAGGATGGTAAGTTGGTGGTTGAAGATATCCCTCTAGTGGTGTGGGGGCTGTGCTTTGGCAAAGTGGGTGGGATGGGGTGGGGTGGGGTTATATCCTGCCTGTTTGGCCCAGTCAGGGAGTATTGTCGGATGGGGACACAATGTCTCCCAACCCCTCCTGCCTCAGCCTCGAGTATTTATGCTGCAGTAGTTTATGTGTCGGGGGGCTAGTGCTGTTATATCTGGAGTATTTCTCCTGTCTTATCTGGTGTCCTGTGTGAATTTAAGTATGCTCTCTCTAATTCTCTCTCTCTCTTTCTCTCTCTCTTTCTCTCTCTCTCTCTTTCTTTCTTTCTTTCTTTCTTTCTTTCTTTCTCCCTGAGGACCTGAGCCCTAGGACCATGCCTCAGGACTATCTGGCCTGACTCCTTGCTGCCCCCAGTCCACCTGGCCGTGCTGCTGCTCCAGTTTCAACTGTTCTGCCTGTGGCCATGGAATCCTGACCTGTTCACCGGACGAGCTACCTGTCCCAGACCTGCTGTTTTCAAGTCTCTAGAGACAGCAGGAGCAGTAGAGATACTCTGAATGATCGGCTATGAAAAGCCAACTGACATTTACTCCTGAGGTGCTGACCTGTTGCACCCTCGACATCCACTGTGATTATTATTATTTGACCCTGCTTGTCACCTATGAATATTTGAACATCTTGGCCATGTTCTGTTATAATCTCCACCCGGCACAGCCTGAAGAGGACTGGCCACCCCTCATAGCCTGGTTCCTCTCTAGGTTTCTTCCTAGGTTTTGGCCTTTCTAGGGAGTTTTTCCTAGCCACCGTGCCTCTACACCTGCATTTCTTGCTGTTTGGGGTTTTAGGCTGGGTTTCTGTACAACACTTTGAGATATCAGCTGATGTAAGAAGGGCCATGTAAATACATTTGATTTGAAATTTGATTTGATAACCCACACAAGAATTCTACAACGTTTGAAATGAGACTGACGTAAGGTAACGAATAATTAATAAATAGAAGACTATTTGAACAGATATTCAAATATCTGAAGAGTTATATTTGTTATATTTGGGAATTTATAACTTTGTAGTCTGAAGATTTTCTGTGGTGCACCGACTTCCTAGTTGATAAAATTTACATGATTAGTTTAATCACGTAATAATAATTACAGAGAATTGATTTGATAAAATAAGTCTTCACCTTTAATGATTCCAAAGACACGACAGCAGTCGTAAACAAATCTACTTTGAAACCAAAGTATACACCTCACACACATGGTTATGGGCTTAAATACAAGAAAACACCTGTACCATCTCAGATAGAGTTTAAATGTATTATAAATGTATTATATATATATATATATATATGTATGCATATTTATATATTTATAATAAAGAGAAAATGTACGCTTACCATGCTGCACCTTGGTCCAGTCCTTCAGCCAGCCGTGACAGAACTTCCCACCACCAACGGACCAAGCAGCATGGTAATGGGACATGGGAGGACGTTCTGGATGGCAAGGGAGTCTACACATGGGAGGAGATCCTGGCGGGAAGGGATCGCAGCTAGGGGACAGGTGGAGGCAGCTAGGAGAGCAGAGGCAGCCGGAGAAAGGAACCAGTGGTATGTGGGAACACAGCTGGCAAGGAAGCCTGAGAGGCAGCCCCAGAATACTTTAGGGGACGGCACACACTGTGGCAGAGTCAGGAAGCAGACCTGAGCCAACACCCCGTGCATACCGTGGAGAGCATGGGACTGGTCAGGCCCCGTGCTATGGGGTGATGCTCACGGTGTCGAGGCGGAGCATTCACAGGCCAGTGTGCTCGGTGCCAGCGTCCCGCATTTGCCGGGTGGAAGCTTGCATCCAGCCAGAACGGGTGGGGCCAGCTCTGCGCTCGAGACCACCAGTGCGCCTCCACAGCCCAGTGTATCCGGTGCCTCGGCCAAGGAAGAGGCCTCCTGGATGTCTCCCCAGCCCGGTGAGTCCTGTGCCTGCTCCCAGAGCCAGGTCTCCTGTGTCTCCCCAGCCCGGTGAGTCCTGTCCGGAGCTGCCAGAGTCTCCCTCCTGTCCGGAGCTGCCAGAGTCTCCCTCCTGTCCGGAGCTGCCAGAGTCTCCCTCCTGTCCGGAGCTGCCAGAGTCTCCCTCCTGTCCGGAGCTGCCAGAGTCTCCCTCCTGTCCGGAGCTGCCAGAGTCTCCCTCCTGTCCGGAGCTGCCAGAGTCTCCCTCCTGTCCGGAGCTGCCAGAGTCTCCCTCCTGTCCGGAGCTGCCAGAGTCTCCCTCCTGTCCGGAGCTGCAGGGTCTTACGTTCCTCGCCAGAGCCGCCACCGTGGAGAAATTCCCACCAGACCCTCCCCGCACCTTTGGGGGGTGGTACTGTAGCCCAAAGCTTCACGGTTTGGTTTTGTTCTTTGTTTTTTTTCGGCGTCATTTTTAATAAAGAAAAGATGTACGCTTACCACGCTGCACCTTGGTCCAGTCCTTCAGCCAGCTGTGACACTCTCTTTCTCTCTCACACAAAACATACATAACAGTCTCTCTTGCTCCCTCTCAAATCAAATCAAATTTGATTTGTCACATACACATGGTTAGCAGATGTTAATGCGAGTGTAGCGAAATGCTTGTGCTTCTAGTTGTACTAGCCTGTACTCTATACCGTCTGTCATAAAATATACATAACCGTCTTTCTCTTTCTCTCTCTCAGAAAAGATGTAACCTATACTCGATCAATCTAATTTCAGTCCAGTAGCGGTGAAGTTGAGCAGGTGGGGCTTCTAGTTCTCAGTTTCAGAAGTGGAGCATGGTTAAAATCACTTTTAATCATTGACAATGAAGTAAAACTACAAGTCTAAATCCCTATCTCCATCCATGGCTAACTTAGGAAAGGGACGATTTTAGCTAGCCACCGGAGGACAGTGACATTTGGTTTTTGATGTAATGTGATTTGTATGACGCAAAATCCAAACTGGCTTTCCTTTACACTTTTTTTGGGTGCACCAGGACCAATCACAGCTAAACTCGCCCAGTTTAGCTCAATACTGATTGGCTATTACTGTACAATTTTTTTAATCAATCGAGGCCAAATGTCACATCGGTTGAAGTGCTTTTATTCCCTTCCTGAGATCAACCTGCTGGTGATATTCTCAGTAGCAGTTATTAAGGATCCAGGAGAGGTTGAGACAGAGAAGGCATTGTCAGAGTAGACCGTTAACCATCTGTCCTGGCATGCAATGGGACACACACACACAAACAGAAGGAGATGAAAGCTTGTTCTGCACACGTTGTCTGCTTAGTGCCGTTGGCTGCACTTGAAAACCTGGTGCCAACTTCCTCTTACAAAACACAACTGTGTGTGTGTGTGTGTGTGTGTGTGTGTGTGTGTGTGTGTGTGTGTATGTGTGTGTGTGTGTGTGTGTGTGTGTGTGTGTGTGTGTGTGTGTGTGTGTGTGTGTGTGTGTGTGTGTGTGTGTGTGTGTGTGTGCGTGCGCATGTTCGTGCATGTGTGTGTATAGCAAGCATAGTTTCTCTGTTGTTGTGTAATTGACCACAGCCGGGACAGGCCTACCACTTTCCTAGCAATAAAATAAATATCATAAAGACCTTTCACTCATTCACAGCTGAGGTTAGAGCTGGGAACCAAAGATACATAACCGTCAGTCCTTTTGTTTACTAAAGCCATTTCTTACACAAGGAATTATTGATCATACTTTATGGTGTCAAGAAGTAGGCTAGAGGAAATAGTTGAAAGACATTGGTTGTATGAAGTTATCAATTATATCATTGTATTACACTTTCTTTCACTCATCTTTAATTTGACCAGGAGGTTAATTTGAGATTTGGTTCTGTTTTTCCAGACAGGCCGGGCCAAGACATTCTATTTCCTGGCTTGGAAAACAGTCTTACACTTGAAGAACTGGAAATAGAATCCTCAAGTTACCTTCCTCTGTCCTTCAACTCACTTTGGTGTAGTTTAAAATGTTGTTTTTTTTAAATAGAATCTAAATGTGTTTATTATGCACAGTAAACAACAGCTAGAAAAGCTAATGTTGCAGTGTCCAACACACACACACACACACACACACACACACAACTCACCCATGTGGAACTAATAACTGACGTAAACGTAAGATCACCCTGGATCATCACCGTGTGTGCGATTGGCTTGACTCAAACTCTAACTTCCTCCTAATTGTTTGTTTTTTAATTATGATTGGTTCCTCTGCCAGTGAACTCGGGAAACAATTCAGATTCCCACATCAGAGTAGAGAGAGAGGAACAAAGGCACTTCGATAGCTTCCAGACGGAACGCTCCATTGGAATAACGACTGGCTTCTATTCCATAATTACTGGGCCCTGACAGCTATTGTGTGTGTGTATGTGTGTATGGGCAAGCGTGCGTGGGCTCATTTAGAGATTATGTACAGTAAAATGTTGAATACAGATGAAATAAACACAATGTCATCTGTTTATATAGTGACAAACATTGTGAAATGAACAGTTGAATATTCTGTAAACTGAGATATTATGCTTGTTTTGATATTTACCATATTGAACGATGCATACTATGATGATGAGGGATTTTAAAACGCAAATGGACAATGCCATCTCTCACATTTATCCTCCAAGGTGCTATTAACCTGATTATCTGCCTCTGTGTACCCTCTGACCCCCCCCCCCCCCCCCCCCCCCCCCTCGGGGCTAAATCACGGTCACTCAGTATTTCTTGGTAGTCTTAAAGAAACTCTACTTTGAAGCAAAAGTATACACCTCACACACATGGTTATGGGCTTAAAAAAGAAGACACCTGTACCATCTCAGATATAATGCATTGGACATTTATTACATTTTGAGTTTGCATCCCAATATTACACTTTATATACATCACAGAAGACTGAACTGTAACAACTGTTTGACATAGAAACACTAGATTTTCAGCAGGTTTTCGGAAATAATGTTTAAAACCTGTTGCTCCTACCCCCTACTTTTTCGAACATTCTGTTAAAAATCGCGCAACATTTCAGCGCCCTGCTACTCATGCCAGGTATATAGTATATGCATATGATTAGTATGTGTGTATAGAAAACACTCTGACGTTTCTAAAACTGGTTAAATCACCGCTGTGACTTGAACAGAGCGTGTGTTTCAGCGAAAAGCGCAAGAAAATCTGGTCACTGAAAACTGAAATAAGTATCATCAATCCGCCAGTTCAATTGTTTGTTAAATGGAAACCATTATACTTATGGTGAAGGTTGCAATTCCTACAGCTTCCACACGATGTCGCCAGTCTCGTCATTTTCTGGCTGTTTATTTCTTGGGCAAACCAACCTGGGAGATCACTTTCCATCCGGTCTCCGACTGGAAGGTTTGGAAGAGAGATTTTTGGAAGATGATTTGAAATCGTGGAGCTATTGAATACACATCGCCCCGTGGTCATTTTGATAGATTATTAACGTTTACTGATACCTAAAGTTGGATTACAAAAGTATTTCGAAGTGTTTTGTGAAAGTTTATCGTCAACTTTTTTAATTTAAAAAAATGACGTAGCGTTTTCAAACGGTGTTTTTTTCTGAATCACACAGTTTCCATAGATGGCTATTTTAGGTATATATGGACCGATTTAATCGAAAAAAAGACCCAATAGTGATGTTTATATATATACCTAATATATAGGAGTGCCAACAAAGAAGATCTTCAAAGGTTCTAAAGGGTTCTAAATGGAACCCAAATTGGTTCTACCTGAAACCAAAAAAGGGTTCTCCTATTGGGACAGCCGGAGCAACCTTTTATTCTAAGAGTGTAGAATTATTCCACAATACTGATGACGATCAGCTCCTACACAGATATTATCACCTTGGGCAACAAAAAATATTGAGCATTTTATTGTAAAGCTAATCCCTTAATAATGCAGTAAATCATAGATTTTCATTGTGCATGTTGTTACACATTATGAAATATATTGAGGCAAAAAATATAGACAGTAAGCCTACAATTAGCAAAATAGAAGTCAATTGAATGAACATGAAATTGATTTCAGTATGTCTGAAATATCTAGGTCTATGTAGCCTGTACTGAATTTATCTTCCACTCTGGTCCCCTGCCTGACTCTCCACCAATGCTACCAGATGGTTCTTTCTGCTGTTGATATTTATTCGGTAACGTTCCACAAGTACATTTTAATAAATAAAACAAATCAATGAAATAGCTCAGGTCTGGAAAATAAGTCAAACCTGTTCTTAATATTTTTTAAATGTCTGCTTAGTAGCCAAGGCTATATGGCTGCATCATTAACTTGTTCATTAGCAGACATCACTTGTTGTGTAACTCAACACATATATGTTAAGAATATAACAAAACATTTCAGTTTCTCTATAATAAAAACCTGACAGTTTTAGTTAGTAATATACTACAGTCCAGTTATAGATTCTACTGACAAAGTAGAACCAGAAAAATAAGTGTGTTTTTTAGGGTGTTCTCGCAGGGCAGAGGAAGAGGAATTCTTACATTATTGTTCTAAATTTAATCACCCTCTTCTTCTTCATCCTCATCATTCTGTTAATTCAAACTCAATTGTGAAGTCATGTGCACAATTATCAGTTGCTATTTGGTTTAAATCGGCCAGTCCTTGACATCATTAATTCAGTGAGGAGAGAGACACAATAGCGCTTTGGGACCAGTGGGGGTTGGTGGGAGGAACTATAGGAGAATGGACTCATTGTAATGGCTGGAATGGAATTCACAGAACTTCCTTGTATGCTGCTGACACGCCCGCACACTCAGGCATTCACACACACACACACACACACACACACACACACACACACACACACACACACACACACACACACACACACACACACACACAGTAGTAACTCCCACTTAATCCCGTGATGAGGTTTTCATTGGATGAAAATCACCCTTGGGTGGCCTGTCTCATAAAAAAAAGGATTGGAATGTGTACAATCAAGCATTTCATGTGGGGATTTGTTTAATCTCAAGTGTTTGTTTCAGATAGAAATGTTTTAAAAAATAAAGATTTTATTCCTGTTACAGTGTTATTGAATGTCGAGCATCATAAATGATAAACTACTGATCTGAAAGGGCAGGATTCAATCCGTAGCGCTGCAGTTCCATGTTGTAGCCGATTTGACATTTAAAGGCAACAGTGTTGGCAGAGACTGCTTTCACCGGTAAATGCTGCCGACTCAATCCGATATTGCTTTTGAATTTCAAGTGTGCCATAGGGCTGAACTTCAGTGAAACGGATTGAATAGGTCCCCTACCAATGATGTGTCAACTCTGGATGACTGACAGAGGGCGCTGGACTGAAGCCACAGTGCAGCCATCTTTAGGAAGTTACAGAAATGCATTTATTAATGTCTATCATCGTTTTTAGCAAGTATGTTCTATTACAGACAACTTAAGTCATTCTTTTAAATTATTTAATGTTAACTGAACATGACAATTAAAAATGTATTTAAAAAAGTAATACTTTTTTTAGTACTAATGTTACTGTCCACACATCATTTTGACGTAAAATGGCGCCGGAGAAGAAGAGAGACGTTTATGTGTCCCCAACCGATTGTGTTTTTTGTTAATTTATTTGCGTCGTTTGTAACATATTTTTTAACTTATTTTTTTACATAATGTTGCCGCTACCATCTCTTATGACTGAAAATAACCTCTAGACATCAGGACTGCGATTACACACCATGGACTGGCAGAATACATGTTTTCCTGCAACGAATCTGACGAGTCCAATACGAATGATATATTCTCGGGAACAGGCCCAGATCCCCGTGATCTACGTGAAGAGGAAGCCGAGAAAATGGGGCCGGAGGGCGAGCTGCCTTCTGAGAAGTTGTAGGTGATCGAATAAACCCCCACTTCCTTCCATTCTGCTCGCAAAATTGCAATCTTTGGAGAATAAAATAGATGACCTACGCGGAAGTATAAACTACCAACGAGACATTCAAAACTGTAATATGTTATGCTTCACGGAGACGTGGCTGAACGACGACACCATCAACAAACAGCTGGCTGATAATACGCTGTACCGGCAGGATAGAACAGCGGCGTCTGGTAAGACAAGGGGCGGCGGCCTATGTATATTTGTAAACAACAGCTGGTGCACGATATCTAAGGAAGTCTTGAGGTTTTGCTCGCCTGAGGTAGAGTATCTCATGATAAGCTGTAGACTACACTATCTACCGAGAGAGTTTATCTGTATTTTTTATAGCGGTTTACATACCACCACAGTCAGAGGCTGGCACAAAGACAGCATTGAATGAGTTGTATTCTGCCGTAAGAAAATGCTCACCCAGAGGTGGCGCTCCTAGTAGCTAGGGACTTTAATGCTGGGAAACTTAAATCAGTATTACCTCATTTCTACCAGCATGTTAAATGTGCAACCAGAGGGGAAAAAAACTCTGGATCACGTATACTCCACACACAGAGATGCATACAAAATTCTCCCTCACACTCCATTTGGCAAATCTGACCATAATTCTATCCTCCTGATTCCTGCTTACAAGCAAAAATGTAAGCAGGAAGCACCAGTGACAAGATCAATAAAAAAGTGGTCAGATGAAGCAGATGCTAAACTACAGGACTGTTTTGCTATCACAGACTGGAAAATGTTCCGGGATTCCTCTGATGGCATTGAGGAGTACACCACATCAGTCATTGGCTTCATCAATAAGTACATCGATGACGTCGTCCCCACAGTGACCGTATGCACATACACCAACCAGAAGCCATGGATTACAGGCAACATCCGCAATGAACTAAAGGCTAGAGCTGCCGCTTTCAAGGAGCGGGACTCTAACCCGGAAGCTTAAAAGATATCCCGCTATGCCCTCCTTACGAACAATCAAACAGGCAAAGCGTCAATCCAGTACTAAGATCGAATCTTACTAGACCGGTTCCAACACTCATCAAAAGAGCTTGAAAACCATTACAGACTACAAAGGGAAGCACAGCCAAGAGCTGCCCAGTGACACGAACCTACCAGTCGAGCTAAACTACTTCTGTGCTCGCTTTGAGGAAGATAACCACGCATGAGAGCACCAGCTGTTCCGGAAGACTGTGTGGTCACGCTCTCCGCAGCCGATGTGAGTAAGATCTTTAAATAGGTCAACATTCACAAGGCCACAGGGCCAGATGGATTACCAGGACGTGTACTACAAGCATGCCCTGACCAACTGGCAAGTATCTTCACTGACATTTTCAACCTCTCCCTGTCCAAGTCTGTAATACCAAAATGTTTTAAGCAGACCACCATAGTGCCTGTGCCCAAGAACACTAAGGTAACCTTCCTAAATGACGACCGAGCCGTAGTACTCACGTCTGTAGCCATTAAGTGCTTTGAAAGGTGGGTCATGGCTCACATCAACACCATCATCCCAGAAACCCTAGACCCACTCTAATTTGCATACCGCCCCAACAGATCCACAGATTATGCAATCTCTATTGCACTCCACACTGCCCTTTCCCACCTGTACAAAAGGAACACCTATGTGAGAATGCTATTCATTGACTACAGTTCAACACCATAGTGCCCTCAAAGCTCATCAATAAGCTAAGGACCCTGGGACTAAACACCTCCCTCTGCAACTGGATCCTGGACTTCCTGACGGGCAGCCCCCAGGTGGTAAGGGTAGGTAACAACACAAGTTTTCCGATGACACAGCAGTGGTAGGCCTGATCACCGACAATGACGAGACAGCCTATAGGGAGCAGGTCAGAGACCTGGCAGTGTGGTGGCAGGACAACAACTTCTCCCTCAACGTGATCAAGACAAAGGAGATGATTGTGGACTACAGGAAAAAGAGGACCAAGCACACCTCCATTCTCATCGATGGGGCTGCAGTGGAGAGCTTCAAGTTCCATGGTGTCCACATCACCAACAAACTAACATGGTCCAAGCACACTAAGACAGTTGTGAAGAGGGAAAGACAAAACCTACTCCCCCTCAGGAGACTGAAAAGATTTGGCATGGATTCCTCAGATCCTCAAAAGTTTATACAGCTGCACCATCGAGAGCATCACTGCCTGGTATGGCAACCACTCAGCCTTCGACCGGCCCAGTACATCACTGGGGCCAAGCTTCCTGCCATCCAGGACCTCTATACCAGGCAGTGTCAGAAGAAGGCTCTAAAAATTGTCAAAGACACCAGCCACCCCAGTCATAGACGGTTCTCTTTGCTACCGCACGGCAAGTGGTACCAGAGCGCCAAGTCTAGGTCCAAGAGGCTTCTTAACAGCTTGTACCTCCAAGCCATAAGACTGCTGAACACCTAATCAAATGGCTGCCCAGACTATTTGCACTATTTTACAACACTGATACTCTGTCTGTTGTTATCATCTATGCATAGTCACTTTAATAACTCTACCTACATGTACATATTACCTCAGCTAACCGGTGCCCCCGCACATTGACTCTGTACCGGTACCCACCCTGTATAGAGTCTCGCTATTGTTATTTCACTGCTGCTCTTTAATTACTTGTTACATTTAGTTCTTATTTTAATCTGTATTTTTTTTAACTGCATTGTTGGTTAGGGGCTTGTAAGTAAGTAAACCTTGTGGCGAAATCCTGCACGGAGCCTTCACCGTGCGCTGCCACTTTAAGAGCGCATCAGCAGTAAGGAAGGAGGACAGCTCGTTCAGCTATTTGGGGAGGAGCTCTTGGTTGGCGCGAGAGTTTGATTTTTCGTGCAATGCTGCAGAAGTTTGGTTTATTTTCAGCGTGTGTAGTTTATAAAGTATTTAACTCAATCATCGGTGTGACAGTTCTAGGTCGTGGTTGTTATCGTTTGGGACCGCGCCGGTTATGGATCGCATGGATTAGTAGCAACATTGTTGCGAAGCTTTGACATACAAACCAACAAACTATCGAACGGTCAGACAGTACACCGGCACGTCTGAAGACCACAACTAGGATCTCTCGTTCTTTCTCCCTCTTTCTCTTCCCGCTATTGTTCCAGTGCTTTACCCTGCAACTAAACTTTCTATTTTTCAAATGCACTTCCCATTGAAGATCATTAGAGCTGGACTATTATTGCCCTGCCATAAGTATTTGGGTGGACATTTTAGTTAAGTGAGGTTGCTAGTAAGTTGTATTGTTATTTGAACTGTATTAAGGTGGGGTTTACTAATGACACGTGCCCAAGAAGATTGTGGACATTTAAGGCCTTTGTGTCTATGAACACCCCCCACATTCATACCCTCTGCACTCCTCCACTATGAACACCCCCCACATTCATACCCTCTGCACTCCTCCACTATGAACACCCCCCACATTCATACCCTCTGCACTCCTCCACTATGAACACCCCCCACATTCATACCCTCTGCACTCCTCCACTATGAACACCCCCCACATTCATACCCTCTGCACTCCTCCACTATGAACACCCCCCACATTCATACCCTCTGCACTCCTCCACTATGAACACCCCCCACATTCATACCCTCTGCAATCCTCCACTGGAAGACAATACAGATTACTGCAAATCCTCTGACTGGGTTCTTTCATATATGAAGTTGCTGTTCAATTGCTCTGCCATTTATTATTATTGTATGAGGTATTCTTGTTGGGGTTACCCAAACCAACAAACTATCGAACGGTCAGACAGTACACCGGCACGTCTGAAGACCACAACTAGGATCTCTCGTTCTTTCTCCCTCTTTCTCTTCCCGCTATTGTTCCAGTGCTTTACCCTGCAACTAAACTTTCTATTTTTCAAATGCACTTCCCATTGAAGATCATTAGAGCTGGACTATTATTGCCCTGCCATAAGTATTTGGGTGGACATTTTAGTTAAGTGAGGTTGCTAGTAAGTTGTATTGTTATTTGAACTGTATTAAGGTGGGGTTTACTAATGACACGTGCCCAAGAAGATTGTGGACATTTAAGGCCTTTGTGTCTATGAACACCCCCCACATTCATACCCTCTGCACTCCTCCACTATGAACACCCCCCACATTCATACCCTCTGCACTCCTCCACTATGAACACCCCCCACATTCATACCCTCTGCACTCCTCCACTATGAACACCCCCCACATTCATACCCTCTGCACTCCTCCACTATGAACACCCCCCACATTCATACCCTCTGCACTCCTCCACTATGAACACCCCCCACATTCATACCCTCTGCACTCCTCCACTATGAACACCCCCCACATTCATACCCTCTGCAATCCTCCACTGGAAGACAATACAGATTACTGCAAATCCTCTGACTGGGTTCTTTCATATATGAAGTTGCTGTTCAATTGCTCTGCCATTTATTATTATTGTATGAGGTATTCTTGTTGGGGTTACCCCTGTGCTGTGATGTGGGTTTTATAGGGTGTGTATTCTATTTTCTCTCCACTGGCTATCTGGTAAACAGGCTACACTCTAGGCAGTCTCTTCTGCTTATGTGTGTGGGTCTGGTAGTGGTACTCTCTCTATTCTACTAATTTCCTTTCGGCATGGTTAATACGTGCCTGGCGCCCGAACAAAATATTTATCTTTACCCCCCTCAAATAAATACCGCTACAACCTGATCAACTCTATGAGAAGGAGATGTGTCGCGCTGCATGAGTGAAATGGTGGTCACATCAGATACGGAGTGGTTTTCTGATCCACTCCCCTACTTTTTTTAAGGTATCTGGGACCAGATGCTTATCTGTATTCCCAGTCATGTGAAATCCATAGATTAGGGCCTAATGAGGTTATTTCAATGGACTGATGTCCTGATGTGAACTGTAGCTCAGTAACATCTTTGAAATGGTTGCATGTTGCTTTATATTTTTGTTCAATGTACAGGATTGACTCCTACTCATCATTATGTCATGTGCACAGTCTATCACACCACTAGGACGTGACAACCATGTTGATACAGTCAATTGATCAATCAATCACATTTATTTATAAAGCCCTTACATCAGCTAATGTCAAAGTGCTGTACAGAAACCCAGCCTAAAACCCCAAACAGCAAGCAATGCAGGTGTAGGAACAATTGATCCGTTCACATCAGATGGGTAAGGAGTCTAAGTCTACGGTGAAGTGCATTTTAGCAAAGATGGTCTATTGAGTTGAAAAAATATTTGAGTGACTGCTCTAACAATAGAAATATGTCTTCAAAGATGAGAGGCAGGCGGAGGCGAGATCAGGTGGAACCATTCTAGCCAATGAAATGGCAGATATGCATGTGAACAGACCATATATAGAGGACTCATTTTTGTATCAATGCCGTTATAGCGTCTGTGCCATTTTAAAGTAGTCAATTTTATTCTGCTTCACTGGCTGATTGCTCCCAACTCAAACGAATCCCCCACCCAGTTGACTACTTTAAAATGGTGGAAGCCCACAATGGCAGTGTCCATGCTAAAATGGGTTATATCCATGATGAGTTCTATCTCAATGAAGTTTGGGTACAACTCTGATAAAAAGTCGTTGTTGAGTAGATTGTTGAAATTCCACGTGCGTCCACTTATATTAGTGCATTCCTAACAACCTAACCATATGAAACTTCTATTCCATCAAATAAGCCTCACATAGCAAATTAGCAATAACATTTTGTTGACCAAATTCCACGTTTTGTCATTGACCTAACTTCGTTGGTTTATTTTCATGAACAGATTTTGAGTGGATTAAAACCTCTCGCCTCACCTCAGTTAACCAGTCAACCGAGCAACAGGATAGGTTTCAACAGTATATGAGGAGGCAGCGGTTAGAATTATTAATGCTTTGCATCACTGATGGTAAACTGTCAGGGATACGAAAGATGTGTTTGGCTATTATAATGCGTTAGAATTAGTGGTTAGAGAGGAACATTGTTAGCATGCATCATATCTTACTGAGAAGATCAAATCTCGCTATATGTTGGTAAATGATCATGGCCAACATGGTTTGATGAGGTTTGTCTGTTTAACCTTTCTTCGTCTCCAGCTCCTCCACCTCCCTCTCAATGACACTCAGTCTGGCTTCGAAGGCTGCATTTACAGAAAGATACATTAGGATACTGATAAAGTTAAACATGTTTTTAGGATAACAGTTCATTGCATCAATGTCTTTGTAATACCTGTGTTCTCCCTCTCACTGGCTGTTACTCTGGCCTCCAGGGCTGACACCACATGAAAGGAAACATTAATAGACAAATATAGCAGATTTCTTTTTCCATATCAAAGGTAAACCAAAATGAACTTTTCTTTGGTTATCTGTTAATTACCTGCATTCTCTTTGGTTATCTGTTAATTACCTGCATTCTCTTTGGTTATCTGTTAATTACCTGCATTCTCTTTGGTTATCTGTTAATTACCTGCATTCTCTTTGGTTATCTGTTAATTACCTGCATTCTCTTTGGTTATCTGTTAATTACCTGCATTCTCTTTGGTTATCTGTTAATTACCTGCATTCTCTTTGGTTATCTGTTAATTACCTGCATTCTCTTTGGTTATCTGTTAATTACCTGCATTCTCTTTGGTTATCTGTTAATTACCTGCATTCTCTTTGGTTATCTGTTAATTACCTGCATTCTCTTTGGTTATCTGTTAATTACCTGCATTCTCTTTGGTTATCTGTTAATTACCTGCATTCTCTTTGGTTATCTGTTAATTACCTGCATTCTCTCTCTTCAGGTCCTCCACCTCCCTCTCACTGGCACACAGTCTGGCCTTTAAGGCTGTAGATACAAAAAAATACACTTAGTAAACTTTAAAGACATCATCTGTAATACAGGTCGTCCAGTGGTTAGTGTTGAGCCAGTAACTGAAAGGTTGCTAGATCGAATCCCCGAGCTGACATGGAAAAAAATCTGTCGTTCTGCTCCTGAACAAGGCAGTTAATCCACTGTTCCTAGGCCATCATTGTAAATAAGAATGTGATCTTAACAGACTTGCCTAGCTAAATAAAGGCTAAATAAAGGTTCAATATATATTTTTGGGCCAAACGGCAGCCTTTCTTGCTATAAAGCTGATCAATGCAAGTCTATTATTAATAGCCTATTCGTTTAATACAATGCAGTGTTGCACATTATTTCAACAGTCTCTTTCCTTTGGTGGCCCTGCACAATATATTTCCTAACTCAATGGAAGACAAATTCCATTTCTATACTGATTTGTGAATTTCGTATTTTCATTTTGTACAGCTTGCTGCCAAATTCAGTGCTGGTGCTATGGGGGAAATTTAGGCTAGAGTCCTAATAAGCATCAATAAATTGTCAATTAACTGTAAACTCTACCTTCATTTAATACCTGCATTCTCTTTCTTCAGTTCCTTGATCCTGCTCCTCTGCTGCAGTTCAGTATTTGTGACTCTGGGCTCCACCTTCTGTTCCACCACCGTGTTGCTCAGCTCCTTCAGCTCAGCCTTGACCCCTCCACTTTCTCCCTGAGCCCATGCTCCAGACACACAGAGCAGCAACACCAGCAGCGCTGCAGCATCCCTCATGTTCAAACAACACTTGTTCACAAATAATGCAGTATGTGTCGTCTGACGTAAAATTATTTCAAACAAAACAAGGTAAAGGATTCTGATCAAGTGAAACACTAGGTGAGCTGACACGGCCGCATGTGATTAGAATCTAACGCTTTAAAAGGATGACAGAATGGAACCTTCCAAGAAACACATTGAAAAGGAATGAACCAATCATTAGTGGGACACCACACCCATATAACAGCTGTTACAAACACACACACACACACACACAACCTTTCACATGGGCACCTCCCACGCCCATATTTCAGCTGTTACAAACACACACACACGCACAACCTTTCACATGGGCACCTCCCACGCCCATATTTCAGCTGTTACAAACACACACACACGCACAACCTTTCACATGGGCACCTCCCACGGCCATATTCCAGCTGACATTTTCGTTGTGTAATTGGAATATTACGTGTCAGCTGTTGTATTAAGTCAAACACATATTGTGGCACAGAATATGATGGAGACTAAATGTTTTAACCATTCTTTTACAGTCTCTCAGATTTCCAGTCATTCCAATTAATTTAGTAACCCTTGATCTTCAAGAATAGGACTTGGAAATATGGATTAGCTAACTTGTTTTACCTGAGCGTAACTCAAAAACGAAGGACTATTAGCCTACTCTGTTTATTTTGTTGTCACTGGGGATTGATTGGGCTTTTTTTTTTTTTTTATTGAAATACTGTAATTTCATTCATTCCTACGGACGACTGCTCCTTTTGGGGAGTACCAAAATGGTGGCCGATCGCTTCAAAGCCTCTAATTAGCCAATACATAGCATCAGTAATCCAATGTCAACTTCCACTGCTATGCATGGTGAAGCCCCAAAATGTCCTTCCCTGGGAGCCTGTGTTTCAGACATAAGGAAGTGGATGGCGGCAAATGTTTTACTTTTAAACTCGGACAAAAAAAGAGATGTTAGGTCCCAAGAAACAAAGAGATGTTAGGTCCCAAGAAACAAAGAGATGTTAGGTCCCAAGAAACAAAGAGATGTTAGTTCCCAAGAAACAAAGAGATGTTAGTTCCCAAGAAACAAAGAGATGTTAGGTCCCAAGAAACAAAGAGATGTTAGGTCCCAAGAAACAAAGAGATGTTAGGTCCCAAGAAACAAAGAGATGTTAGTTCCCAAGAAACAAAGAGATGTTAGTTCCCAAGAAACAAAGAGATGTTAGGTCCCAAGAAACAAAGAGATCTGCTGTCGGATCTGACAATGAATCTCGATTGTTGTACAGTACAAATAAAACTGAAGGCTATTTAAAGAGAAGCGTTTTATCTATCTTCATAACTTTGCAAAAATCTGAAAGGTTTTGTCCCAAAACTATGCAGGAAAGCTAATCCATGTTTTTGTCACTTCTAGATTAGACTACTGCAATGCTCTACTCTACGGCTACCCGGATAAGGCACTAAATAAACTTCCGTCACAGCTACTAGAATCTTGACTAAAACCCCAATTTTTGGGGGAGGGGTCATATTACTCCTATGATTGAGTGTAGTCTGTCCCAGGGGTGCGAAGGGGAACGGCAAGGCACTGGAGTGACGAACCACCCTTGCTGTCTCTGCTTGCTATAAAGCTGAGCAATGCAAGTCTATTATTGATAGCCTATTTGTTTTATACAATGCAGTGTTGTGCCTTATTCTGACGCTATAAAAGGCTGTGACAGTATTTCTTTATGTATCTATAATGTAACGTTTCCTTGGAAGTGACTAGAACTCACATTGAACATAAATAAACCAGTCGTTTGTGGTCCACCAGTCTCATATGTTACCTGTTAGTTATGTTGCATTATGCATCTCTCACACACACACACACACTCAACCATGCACATGGGCCACTACTACACCCATATGTCAGCTGTCATTTTTGTTGCGTAATTGGTATATTATGGGTCAGCTGTTGTTTCATGGGTAGAAAGTCAAACGCGTATTGTTCCATTTCAGTTGATGTGGATTTTATGTTGAATAATAATAAACTACGTTTATCAATCTAACTCCATTACTATGTGAATGCTATAGGCCCATACATGTATCCAGTGGGTATAGCCAAGGTAGCGAGCCTTGCATCACCACTGGTAATACTATACATTTCATGTGTGGGTAAAATCCCTCGGGAAGCATTCAGAAAGTATTCAGACCCATTCAGACAGTGTCTCCTGACCCCTCCTGTCTCAGCCTCCAGTATTTATGCTGCAGTAGTTTATGTGTCGGGGGGCTGGGGTCAGTTTGTTATATCTGGAGTACTTCTCCTGTCCTATTCGGTGTCCTGTGTGAATCTAAGTGTGCGTTCTCTAATTCTCTCCTTCTCTCTTTCTTTCTCTCTCTCGGAGGACCTGAGCCCTAGGACCATGCCCCAGGACTACCTGACATGATGACTCCTTGCTGTCCCCAGTCCACCTGGCCATGCTGCTGTTCCAGTTTCAACTGACCTGAGCCCTAGGACCATGCCCCAGGACTACCTGACATGATGACTCCTTGCTGTCCCCAGTCCACCTGGCCATGCTGCTGATCCAGTTTCAACTTCCACCTGACTGTGCTGCTGCTCCAGTTTCAACTGTTCTGCCTTATTATTATTCGACCATGCTGGTCATTTATGAACATTTGAACATCTTGGCCATGTTCTGTTATAATCTCCACCCGGCACAGCCAGAAGAGGACTGGCCACCCCACATAGCCTGGTTCCTCTCTAGGTTTCTTCCTAGGTATTGGCCTTTCTAGGGAGTTTTTCCTAGCCACCGTGCTTCTACACCTGCATTGCTTGCTGTTTGGGGTTTTAGGCTGGGTTTCTGTACAGCACTTTGAGATATCAGCTGATGTACGAAGGGCTATATAAATAAATTTGATTTGATTTGATTCCCTTTTTACACATTTTGTTATTTAATGTAATATTTTTTTAACCTTTATTTAACTGGGCAAGTCAGTTAAGAACAAATTCTAATTTACAATGACGGCCAACCCTGGCCAAGACCTAACCCGGACGACGCTGGGCCAATTGTGTGCCGCCCCATAGGACTCCCAATCACAACCTTTTGTGATACCGCCTGGAATTGAACCAGGGTCTGTAAGTGACACCACTAGCACTGAGACCGCTGCGCCACTCGGGAGCCGTATTTTACAGCCTTATTCTGAAATAAGGCCCTAGGTCTCAACCCTGCCCTGTGCAATTGTGTCCTGGACTTCCTGATGGGCCGCCCCCAGATGGTGATGGTAAGTAACAACACCTCCACTTATCCTCAACACTGGGGCCCCGCATGCTCAGCCCCCTCCTATACTCCCTGTTCACCCATGACTGCATGGCCAAGCACGCCTACAAATCAATCATTAAGTTTGCACATGACACAACAGTAGTAGGCTTGATTACCAACAACGACGAGACGGCCTACAGGGAGGAGGTGAGGGCTCTGGGAGTGTGCTGCCAGGAAAATAACCTCTCACTCAACATCAACAAAACTAAGGAGATGATTGTGGACTTCAGGAAACAGCAGAGGGAGCACCCCCCTATCCACATCGATGGGACAGTAGTGGAGAAGGTGCAAAGTTAAGTTCCTCGGATTACACATCCCTGAAAAACTGAAATGTTCCACCCACACAGACAGTGTGGCAAAGAAGGTTGTAACAGAGCCTCTTCAACCTCAGGCGTCTGAAGAAATGTGGCTTGTCACCTGAAACCCTCACAAACTTTTACAGATGCACAATCGAGAGCATTCTGTCAGGCTGTATCACCACCTGGTATGGCAACTGCACTGCCCACAACCATAGGGCTCTCCAGAGGGTCGTGTGGTCTGCACAATGCATCACCGGGGGCAAACTACCTGCCCTTCGGGACACCTATAGCACCCGATGTCACAGGAAGGCCAAAAGGATCATCAAGGACAACAACCACCTGAGTCACTGCCTGTTCACTCCGCTATCATCCAGAAGGCGTGGTCAGTACAGTTGCATCAAGGCGGGGACCGAGAGACTGAAAACAGCTTCTATCTCAAGGCCATCAGACTGTTAAATAGCCATCACTCGCAATGAGAGGCTGCTACCTATTTACACTGACTTGAAATCATTGGCCACTTTAATAATGTCACTTTAATAATGTTTACATACTTTGCATTACTCATCTCATATGTATATACTGCATTCTATACTTTTCTACTATATTTTAGTCTATGCCGCTCTGACATTGCTTGTCCAAATATTTACATATTCTTAATTACATTCCTTACTTAGACTTGTGTGTATTGGTTATATGTTGTGAAATTGCTAGATATTACTTGTTAGATATTGCTACACTGTCAGAACCAGAAGCACAAGCATTTCGCAACACCAGCAATGACATCTGCCAAACACCTCATCAATCTACACACAATACCCCATCATGACAAAGCGAAAACAGGTTTTTAGAAATGATTGCACTTTTCTTTTTTTTTTACTGAAAAACTTATGCACATAAATATTCAGACACTTTGCTAGGAGACTCAAAATTGAGTTCAGGTGCATCTTGTTTCCATTGATCTTCCTTGAGATGTTTCTACAACTTGATTTGAGTCTACCTGTGGAAAAGCCAATTGATTGGACATGATTTGGAAAGGCACACACCTGTTTATATAAGGTCCCACAGTTGACGGTGCATGTTAGAGCAAAAATCAAGCTATGAGGTCGAAGGAATTGTCCGCAGAGCTCCGTGATAGGGTTGTGTGGAGGCACAGATCTGGAGAAGGGTACTAAAACATTTCTGCAGCATTGAAGGTCCCCAAGAACACAGTGGCCTCCATCATTCTTACATGGAAGAAGTTAGGAACCATGAACACTATTCCTAGAGCTGGCTGCCCAGCCAAACTGAGTAATCAGGGGAGAAGGGCCTTGTTCAGGGAGGTGACCAAGAACCCGATGGTCACTCTGACCGAGCTCCAGAGTTCCTCTGTGGAGATTGTAGAACCTTCCAGAAGGACAACGATCTCTACAGCACCACCATTCAGGCTTTTATGGTAGAGTGGCCAGGCGAAAGTCACTCCTCAGTAAAAGGCACATGACAGCTCGCTTGGAGTTTGCCAAAAGGCACCCAAAAGACTCTCACACCATGAGAAACAAGATTTTCTGGTCTGATTGAAACCAAGATTGAAATATTTGGTCTGAATCCCAAGCGTCATGTCTGGAGGAAACCTGGCACCATCCCTACGGTAAAGCATGGTGGTGGCAGCATCGTGCTCTGGGGATGTTTTCAGCTACAGGGACTGGGAGATGAGTCAGAATTGAGGGAAAGATGAACGGAGCAAAGTACAGAGAGATCCCTGATGAAAACCTGCTCCGGAGTCATCAGGACCTGAGGCTGGGGTGAAGTTCACCTTCCAACAGGAGAACAACCCTAAGCACACAGCCAAGAAAACGCAGGAGTGGCTTCGGGACAAGTCTCTGAATGTCCGTGAGTGGCCCAGCCACAGCTGGGACTTGAACCTGATCGAACATCTCTGGAGAGACCTGAAGATAGCTGTTCAGTGACGATCCCCATCAAACCTTCAGATCAAATGTTATTTGTCACATACTCATGGTTAGCAGATGTTAATGCGAGTGTAGCGAAACGCTTGTGCTTCTAGTTCCGACAGTGCAGTAATATCTAAGTAATCTAATAATACCCCAACAACTACCTAATACACACAAATCTAAAGGGGTGAATGAGAATATGTACATGTAAGTATATGGATGAGCGATGGCCAAAAGGCATAGGCAAGGTCAAATCGATAGTATAAAATACAGTATATACATGTGATATGAGTAATGTAAGATATGTAAACATTATTAAAATGGCATTATTTAGAGTGCATTGTATAAAGTGACCAGTGATTGGGTCTCATTGTAGGCAGCAGCCTCTCTGAGTTAATGATTGCTGTTTAGCAGTCTGATGAGATAGAAGCTGTTTTTCAGTCTCTCGGTGCGGGGATACAGCCCGACAAGATGCTCTCGATTGTGCATCTGTAAAAGTTTGTCAGGGTTTTGGGTGACAAGCCAAATTTCTTTAGCCTCCTGAGGTTGAAGAGGTGCTGTTGCTCCTTCTTCACCACACTGTCTGTGTGGGGGGACGCCGAAGGACTTAACTTTCCACCTTCTTCACTGCTGTCCCTTCGATGTGGATAAGGGGGTGCTCGCTCAGCTGTTTCATCTCCTTTGTTTTGTTGACGTTGAGTGAGAGGTAGTTTTCCTGACACCACACTCCGAGTGCCCTCATCTCCTCCCTGTAGGCTGTCTCGTCATTGTTGGTATTCAAGCCCACTACTGTTTTCGTCTGCAAACTTGATGATTGAGTTGGAGGCGTGCTTGGCCACGTAGTCGTGGGTGAACAGGGAGTACAGGAGAGGGCTCAGAACGCACCCTTGTGGGGCCCCAGTGTTGAGGATCAGCGGGGTGGAGATGTTGTTTCCTACCTTCACCACCTGGGAGCGGCCCGTCAGAAAGTCCAGGACCCAATTGCACACTGTGGGGTTGAGACCCAGGGCCTCCAGCTTCATGATGAGATTGGAGGGTACTATGGTGTTGAATGATTAACTTTAGTCAATGAACAGCATTCTTACATAGGTATTATGTTTGTCCAGATGGGATAGGGCAGTGTGATAGCGATAGCGTCATCTGTGAACCTGTTGGGGCGTTACGCAAACTGAAATGGGTCTAGGGTAGCTGGTTAGCCTCTCAAAGCACTTCATGATGACAGAAGTGAGTGCTAAGGGCAGTAGTCATTTAGTTCAGTTATCTTTGCCTTCTTGGTGACAGGAACAATGGTAGCCATCTTGAAGAATGTGGGGACAACAGACTGGGATAGGGAGCAATTGAATATGTCCTTAAACACACCAGTCAGCTGCTCTGCGCATGCTCTGAGGATGCGGCTAGGGAGTCGTCTGGGCCAGCTGCCCTGCAAGGGTTAACACGTTTAAATGTTTTATTCACGTCAGCCACTGAGAGGGGTCAGTCCTTGTTAGCATGCCGTGATGGTGGCACTGTATTATCATCAAAGCGGGCAAAGCATGTGTTAATTTTGTCTGGAAGGGTGACGTCGGTGTCCGTGACGTGGCTGGTTTTGTTTTTGCTGTCCGTGATTTCCTGTAGACCCTGCCACATACCTCTTGTGTCTGAGCAGTTGAATTGTAACATCACCTTTTCCCTGTACAGGCATTTTGCTTGTTTGATTGCCTTGCGGAGGGAATAACTACACTGTTTATATTCAGCTATACTTCCAGACCTCTTTCCATGGTTAAATGCGGTGTTTCACATTTTCAGTTTTGCGCGAATGCCGCCATCCATCCACAGTTTCTGGTTAGGGTAGGTTTTAATTGCCACAGTGGGTACAACATCTCCAATGCACTTCTTTATAAACTCACTCACCAAGTCAGCATATAGGTCGCTGTTGTTCTCTGAGGCTGACCGGAACATGTTCCAGCCCGTGTGATCAAAACAATTTTGAAGCGTGGCTTCCAGCTTTGAATGGTTCTCGTCACTGATACATCCTGTTTGAGTTTCTGTCTATAAGACGGTACGAGCAAGATGGTGTCGTGGCCGGATTTGCCAAAGGGAGGGCCAGGAAGTGCTTTGTATGCATTGTGGAAGTTAGAGTAGCAGTGGTCGAGAGTATTACCTCTACACGTAGTGCAATCAATATGCTGATAGAATATAGGTAGCCTTAAATTTGCTTTGTTAAAATCCCCAGCTACAATCAATGCAGCCTCGGGATATATGGTTTCCAGTTTACAGTCCAGTGAAGTTCCTTGAGGGCCGTCTTGGTGTCTGCTTGAGGGGGAATGTACACAGCTGTACTATAACTGACAAGAATTATCTTGGTAGTTAAAATGGCCAGCATTTGATTGTAAGGAATTCTAGGTCGGGCGAGCATAAGGTCTTGAGTTCCTGTATGTTGTTATGATTACACCATGAGTTATTCAATATAAAGCATACAACCCCAGCCCTTCCTCTTCCCAGAGAGGTGTTTATCTCTGTCGGCGCAATGCATGGAGAAGCCCGGTGGCTGAAATGATTCCGACAACGTATCCCGAGAGAGCCATGTTTCCATGAAACAGAGAATATTACAATCTCTGATGTCTCTTTGGAAGGCAACCCTTGCTCAAATTCCGTATGCCTTGTCAAGAGACTGGACATTGGCGAGTAGTATACTCGGGAGCGGTGGGCGATGTGCCTGTCTATGGAGCCTGGCCAGGAGGCCCTTCTGCGTCGCCGTTGTTTTGGGTCGGCTACTGGGATTAGATCCATTGGGGATTATAATCATGAAAATAATCATGGCCTCTAAACCTTCAAGCTGCATACTGGACCCTATTCCAACTAAACTACTGAAAGAGCTGATTCCTGTGCTTGGCCCTCCTATGTTGAACATAATAAACGTCTCTCTATCCACTGGATGTGTACCAAACTCACTAAAAGTGGCAGTAATATAGCCTCTCTTGAAAAAGCCAAACCTTGACCCAGAAAATATAAAAAACTATCGGCCTATATCGAATCTTCCATTCCTCTCAAAAATTTTAGAGAAGGCTGTTGCGCAGCAACTCACTGCCTTCCTGAAGACAAACAATGTATACGAAATGCTTCAGTCTGGTTTTAGACCCCATCATAGCACTGAGACGGCACTTGTGAAGGTGGTAAATGACATTTTAATGGCATCGGACCGAGGCTCTGCATCTGTCCTCGTGCTCCTAGACCTTAGTGCTGCTTTTGATACCATCGATCACCACATTCTTTTGGAGAGATTGGAAACCCAAATTGGTCTACACGGACATGTTCTGGCCTGGTTTAGATCTTATCTGTCGGAAAGATATCAGTTTGTCTCTGTGAATGGTTTGTCCTCTGACAAATCAACTGTAAATTTCGGTGTTCCTCAAGGTTACGTTTTAGGACCACTATTGTTTTCACTATATATTTTACCTCTTGGGGATGTTATTCGAAAACATAATGTAAACTTTCACTGCTATGCGGATGACACACAGCTGTACATTTCAATGAAACATGGTGAAGCCCCAAAATTGCCCTCGCTAGAAGCATGTGTTTCAGACATAAGGAAGTGGATGGCTGCAAACTTTCTACTATTAAACTCGGACAAAACAGAGATGCTTGTTCTAGGTCCCAAGAAACAAAGAGATCTTCTGTTGAATTTGACAATTAATCTTAATGGTTGTACAGTCGTCTCAAATAAAACTGTGAAGGACATCGGCGTTACTCTGGACCCTGATCTCTCTTTTGAAGAACATATCAAGACCATTTCGAGGACAGCTTTTTTCCATCTACGTAACATTGCAAAAATCAGAAACTTTCTGTCCAAAAATGATGCAGAAAAATTAATCCATGCTTTTGTCACTTCTAGGTTAGACTACTGCAATGCTCTATTTTCCGGCTACCCGGATAAAGCACTAAATAAACTTCAGTTAGTGCTAAATACGGCTGCTAGAATCCTGACTAGAACCAAAAGATTTGATCATATTACTCCAGTGCTAGCCTCTCTACACTGGCTTCCTGTCAAAGCAAGGGCTGATTTCAAGGTTTTACTGCTAACCTACAAAGCATTACATGGGCTTGCTCCTACCTATCTCTCTGATTTGGTCCTGCCGTACATACCTACACGTACGCTACGGTCACAAGACGCAGGCCTCCTAATTGTCCCTAGAATTTCTAAGCAAACAGCTGGAGGCAGGGCTTTCTCCTATAGAGCTCCATTTTTATGGAACGGTCTGCCTACCCATGTCAGAGACGCAAACTCGGTCTCAACCTTTAAGTCTTTACTGAAGACTCATCTCTTCAGTGGGTCATATGATTGAGTGTAGTCTGGCCCAGGAGTGGGAAGGTGAACGGAAAGGCTCTGGAGCAACGAACCGCCCTTGCTGTCTCTGCCTGGCCTGTTCCCCTCTTTCCACTGGGATTCTCTGCCTCTAACCCTATTACAGGGGCTGAGTCACTGGCTTGCTGGGGCTCTCTCATGCCGTCCCTGGAGGGGGTGCGTCACCTGAGTGGGTTGATTCACTGTTGTGGTCATCCTGTCTGGGTTGGCGCCCCCCCCCCTTGGGTTGTGCCGTGGCGGAGATCTTTGTGGGCTATACTCAGCCTTGTCTCAGGATGGTAAGTTGGTGGTTGAAGATATCCCTCTGTGGTGTGGGGGCTGTGCTTTGGCAAAGTGGGTGGGGTTATATCCTTCCTGTTTGGCCCTGTCCGGGGGTGTCCTCGGATGGGGCCACAGTGTCTCCTGACCCCTCCTGTCTCAGCCTCCAGTATTTATGCTGCAGTAGTTTATGTGTCGGGGGGCTGGGGTCAGTTTGTTATATCTGGAGTGCTTCTCCTGTCCTATTCGGTGTCCTATGTGAATCTAAGTGTGCGTTCTCTAATGCTCTCCTTCTCTCTTTCTTTCTCTCTCTCGGAGGACCTGAGCCCTAGGACCATGCCCCAGGACTACCTGACATGATGACTCCTTGCTGTCCCCAGTCCACCTGGCCATGCTGCTGTTCCAGTTTCAACTGACCTGAGCCCTAGGACCATGCCCCAGGACTACCTGACATGATGACTCCTTGCTGTCCCCAGTCCACCTGGCCATGCTGCTGCTCCAGTTTCAACTTCCACCTGACTGTGCTGCTGCTCCAGTTTCAACTGTTCTGCCTTATTATTATTCGACCATGCTGGTCATTTATGAACATTTGAACATCTTGGCCATGTTCTGTTATAATCTCCACCCGGCACAGCCAGAAGAGGACTGGCCACCCCACATAGCCTGGTTCCTCTCTAGGTTTCTTCCTAGGTATTGGCCTTTCTAGGGAGTTTTTCCTAGCCACCGTGCTTCTACACCTGCATTGCTTGCTGTTTGGGGTTTTAGGCTGGGTTTCTGTACAGCACTTTGAGATATCAGCTGATGTACGAAGGGCTATATAAATAGATTTGATTTGATTTGATTTGATTGTTCTAACAGAGGATCCGCTTCGGGAAAGCCAGCATTTTACCAATTCGGCTGGAATAATAAAAAGCTCAATATACCAGCATTTTGATGTCAGCATTCTATCAACAAAAAATGCGTCACGATAAACCCGGAATCAGTACCATTACGCTGCCACAGAAGACTGGGAACAGGAGAGTATTGATAGATTTGGCACTTCTGCTTTGATGACAGGTTTGAACCCTGTGATCAAAATGGTAATTGTATGGGTAGTGGATTTAATTCAAGAAGTTGTTTTGAGAGTGGAATATAACTGCGCTCACTTCGCAGACGTGTGAGGGGTTAATAAGGCCACAGGGAAAAGCACTAACTATAGTTTCAACGGCTAAGATAAGACAAAGAAAAGTAGCAGAAAAGCATCAAAGTGTAGGGAGACAGCCCCACACCTAAAACAGGACTCTATCGGTCATTGGAATAGGGTGTGTAAGGTGGGTATGGAGCCTGCTGTAGTGGGAGAAAATGCTGCCAGGCAAGCGTTTGCATCATTTTCAAAAGGGCAACAACATATCCTCCGGAAAGTAGCAGGTATGGAACTTTCCCCTAGCGGTGTATAGTCTTTGTTTGATCGATTTAAGTGGTTCATAGAGATTACAGTTTCTATGTGAAGGAAGACGTATGAGATCACGTTTTACCAGATTTTTTAGTAGAGGCCAGGGATTAAATCCTTCCTTTCGATGAGAAATTTGCCACAGGAAAACGTATTTTGGGTTGAAGAATCTAGGCAAAATGCCAGGGGAATGGATTCTAAAAGTAACAAATGTAAATGGTTTGGCCAAACACTCCTTGCAAACTCAGAAAGCCTTGTTTTTTTTATATCGTGAGACATTTTTTGTGGTTTTATTTTTAAATAGATTTAGGTTTTATATTGTCTAATTCTGGAATAGAATTCTAGAATGGATGAAAGGGTGGAGGGGTCACGAGGAATTAGCACAGGGGTTATCAAACCTCAAATGAACTTTTTCATTTTTTTATGTGGTGCGGTGGTGAGATAATGTCGGCGTGTCTAATGGTAGTACATGCTAGATAAAGGACTGTGGATTTACAATTACCAGTTTTGGCTTATAGTTCATACATTTAGATTGATGATTAAAATGTAGCATAGTCAATGCTAACAAAATGTACACTCTCTTTTCCAAACGAGGGGGTTTCATTATTATTCATTGGAAGGTTCCTGGAGACTGTGTGGGGAGAGCAGTTAGTGATATTCAGCAGTTTTAAGTATGGAAGGATCTGGAATAGGCCATAAACCAGTTCCAGGTAATAAGTGAGGCCTGTTCATGTTCTGGACCTACGCTTCACCAGCACGCACCATTTACTGGTTATGAACGTGCATTAGTGGTGTGTTGATACTGTGGGATTTATTTTATAGGAATATCAAATCAAATTTATTTATATAGCCCTTCGTACATCAGCTGATATCTCAAAGTGCTGTACAGAAACCCAGCCTAAAACCCCAAACAGCAAGCAATGCAGGTGTAGAAGCACGGTGGCTAGGAAAAACTCCCTAGAAAGGCCAAAACCTAGGAAGAAACCTAGAGAGGAAGTGTGAATAGTGACTAGTGTGTTCTGGGTTAGATGTAATGATAGAGGAATATTGTTTATATTGCAGAAATCTCACAATGAAAGCAGTGTGTGTGTGTTCCCTCTGATACAATATGTTAGAGGTTGGCAAACCTGTTCCTGAGTGCTGCAGGCACTAATGTGTTTTTGATTAACCAACCTGGTAGACCAGGTGTGTTGAATTAAGGCAATAACTGAACTGATCAAGTAGCTCAGGATTTGGGGGAGAAAAATTAGGATAGGGGAAAGAGAAACAAGGGTTAGGGGAAAGACTGGAGAGCAGAGGCAACTAGGCCAACACTTTATACAAAGTGGTGTGGCAAAGTAATGTATGGCACGTTGTGATACCTTGAAGAAGCTTCTGTCTTACTTTTATACTCTACCTCTACTCTATCTATGTGTTTATGCATACACATGAAAGGCTTGTTGTGATATTCATCTCATTACCTGATACTCATCTTTACATCAAGATCCTACACCTGGAATTTTAGGTTGTTGTATGTCACTGTCTCCACGTTGAAGACGATTGTTGTAAAACACAATGACAGAGATTAAATACCTTGAACTATGAGCACACAAGCCCTTTAAGTATTCACTCTGTAGTTTGACTGACACTTGACCTTTCATCACAAGTATAGAGTCATAACATAACACGAGTTCAAGCATCTTCTGAAGACGTGACCTTACAGTTTATCATAACACAATTTATTAACCCTTTAAAAGGTATGAGGCCTTGGTTTAACCCCTTCAGACCAGACACCTCCCTCTGCAACTGGATCCTGGACTTCCTGAAGGGCAGCTCATAGGTGATAAGGGTAGGGAACAACACATCCGCCACTCTGATCCTCAACACGGGGGCCCCTCAGGGGTGTGTGCTCAGTCCCCTCCTGTACTCCCTGTTCACTCATGACTGCATGGCCAAGCACGACTCCAACACCATCATCACAACAGTGGTAGGCCTGATCACTGACAACAATAAGACAGCCTATAGGGAGGAGGTCAGACACCTGGTCGTGTGGTGCCAGGACAACATCCTCTCCCTCAACGTGATCAAGACAAATGAGATGATTGTGGACCACAGGAAAAGGAGGACCAAGCACACCCCCATTCTCATCGACGGGGCTGTAGTAGAACAGGTTGAGAGCTTCAAGTGCCTTGGTGTTAACATCACCAACAAACTAACACGGTCCAAACACACTTAAACAGTCGTGAAGAGGGCACGACAAGGCCTATTCCCCCTCAGGAGACTGAAAAGATTTGGCATGGATCTTCAAAAAGTTCTACAGCTGCACCATCGAGAGCATGGTTGCATCACTGCCTGGTATGGCAACTGCTCGGCCTCCGACCGCAAGACACTATAGAGGGTAGTGCGTACGGCCCAGTACATCACTGGGGTCACGCTTCCTGCCATCCAGGACCTCTATATCAGGCGGTGTCAGAGGAAGGCCCTAAAAATTGTCAAAGACTCCAGCCACCCTGGTCATGGACTGTTCTCTCTGTTATGGTTAGGGTTAGGGTTAGGGTCTCCACGGCAAGCAGTACCGGAGCGCCAAGTCAAGGTCCAAAAGGCTTCTTAACAACTCCTGAACAGCTAATCAAATGGCTACCCAGACCACTCTTTTACGCTGCTGCTACTCTCTGTTAATAATATACACTATCGTTCAAAAGTTTGGGGTCACTTAGAAATTGCCTTTAAAAGAGATTAAAATAACATCTAATTGATCAGAAATACAGTGTAGACATTGTTAATGTTGTAAATGACTATTGTAGCTGGAAACGGCAGATTTGTTATGGAATATCTACATAGGCGTACAGAGGCCCATTATCAGCAACCACCACTCCTGTGTTACAATGACAAGTTGTGTTAGCTAATCCAAGTTTATAATTTTAAAATAAATTGATTATTAGAAAACCCTTTTGCAATTATTTTAGCACAGCTGGAAACTGTTGTCCTGATTTAAAGAAGCAATTTAACTGGCCTTCTTTAGACTAGTTGAGTATCTGGAGCATCAGCATTTGTGGGTTCGATTACAGGCTTAAAATGGCCAGAAACAAATAACTTTCTTCTGAAACTCATCAGTCTATTCTTGTTCTGAGAAATGAAGGCTATTCCATGCGAGAAATTGCCAAGAAACTGAAGATCTCGTACAACGCTGTGTATATACTCCCTTTGTAGAACAGCGCAAACTGGCTCTAACCAGAATAGAAAGAGGAGTGGGAGGCCCCGGTGCACAACTGAGCAAGAGGACAAGTACATTAGAGTAATACTGTTACCTAGCAGTCATGAAATAGACAGCAACGTTAGTTTCATAATGATTATGCCATGCATTTCTATCACAAGTTACTGGGCTGACAGTTGGCATGAAATGACAAATAACTTGTCGGAAAAGGGTGATGTATTCACTATGAAATAAGTAAACAAACAGGCTAACGTTAGTCAGTATAAAAGACAGCTAACCAGCTAACTTAGCTAGCTAAAATACAATAGAAAGGTATGGGAAGCTTGTTAGCACAACATGTTAGCACACTTTCAGAACAGAAATACACATCTAAAAGATTGGTAACGTTAGAGGAGGAGCTCCTCCGTCAATGTTGCATCTTAAACTTGCTTTGATTCCTTAATCAGTCGGCTTCTGTATTTATATATACTGTATATACAAATAAAACATTTGTTTTTCTAAATATAAAGGCTTTACAAAAAGCTTTATGGCTTTTGCAAAAGAGAAAATCAACCATATACATTTTTCCTACCACCTTTTGCAGCAATTACAGCTGCAAGTCTCTTGGTTTATGTCTCTATAAGCTTGGCACATCTAGCCACTGGGATTTTTTTCCCATTATTCAAGGCAAAACTGCTCCAGCTCCTTCAAGTTGGATGGGTTCTGCTGGTGGACATCAATCTTTAAGTCACAATCTTTAAGTCATACCACAAATTGGATTGAGGTCTGGGCTTTGATTAGGCCAGTCCAAGACATTTAAATGTTTCCCCTTAAACCACTCAAGTGTTGCTTTAGCAGTATGCTTAGGGTCATTGTCCTGCTGGAAGGTGAATCTCCGTCTCAGTCTCAAATCCTTGGAAGACTGAAACAGGATTCTCTCAAGAATTTCCCTATATTTAGCACCATCCACAATTCTGACCAGTTTCCCAGTCCCTGTCGATGAAAAACATCCCCACAGCATGATGCTGCCACCACCATGCTTCACTGTGGGGATGGTGTTCTCTGGGTGATGTAGTGTTTTCCTTATTTGACAA
The DNA here is from genome assembly GCF_002021735.2 of Oncorhynchus kisutch. Taxonomy (NCBI): domain Eukaryota; kingdom Metazoa; phylum Chordata; class Actinopteri; order Salmoniformes; family Salmonidae; genus Oncorhynchus; species Oncorhynchus kisutch. The sequence goes on from NC_034184.2 coordinate 77,449,655, forward strand.
AAAGCTCAATTTTAGTCTCATCTGACCAGAGTACCTTCTTCCATATGTTTGGGGAGTCTCTCACATGCCTTTTGGCGAACACCAAACGTGTTCGCTTATATTTGTGTTTAAGCAATGGCTTTTTTTCTGACCACTCTTCCATAAAGCCCAGCTCTGTGGAGTTTATGGTTTAAAGTGGTCCTATGGACAGATACTCAAATCTCCACTGTGGAGCTTTGCAGCTCCTTCAGGGTTATCTTTGGTCTCTTTGTTGCCTCTCTGATTAATGCCCTCCTTGTCTGGTCTGTGAGTTTTGGTGGGCAGCCCCCTCTTGGCAGGTTTGTTGTGGTGCCATATTCTTTTAATTTTTTAAATAATGGATTTAATTGTGCCTCGGGGCATTTTCAAAGTTTCTGATATTTTTCCATAACCCAACCCTGATCTGTACTTCTCCACAACTTTGTCCCTGACCTGTTTGGAGAGCTCCTTGGTCTTCATGGTGCCGGTTGCTGGGTGGTGCCCCTTGCTGTGTGGTGCTGCAGACTCTGGGGCCTTTCAGAACAGGTGTATATATACTGAGATCATGTGACAGATCATGTGACACTTAGATTGCACACAGGTGGACTTTATTAAACTAATTACGTGACTCCTGAAGGTAGCGGATTGCACCAGATCTTATTTAGGGGCTTCACAGCAAAGGGGGTGAATACATATGCACGCACCACTTTTCAGATTTAAATTTTTTGTTTTTAAATTGTTTTCACTGCACCAATTTAGACTATTTTGTGTATGTCCATTACATGAAATCTAAATAAAAATATATTTAAATTACAGGTTGTAATGCAACAAAATAGGAAAATCGCCAAGGGGGTGAATACTTTTGCAAAGCACTGTAGACTATGATGGGGAAATGTCTACTGTAAAAGTCTACTACCCTTTTTAAAATGTTGATGAATGAAATTTTTTAATAGTTTGTTGCTACTGTCTAGTGAGGAAGTGGGCAATATGGAATACATTGGAGGAGGAAGGGAGAATTAATAAGACATGAGAACTTGGACAATGTCAGGGAATAAGTAGGGAAATGTACAAACGCACAAAAAGCATATTTCTCTCAAATGTTGCACCCTGGTCCTTCCTCCACTGCCCCCTTAACAGTTTATAAATGACTTTTTAGGAAACATTTTAATCCAGCCTATTTTTTGGTTTGGAAGGTATAGTGACTATTATTGCTTTCATTTATTAATCAAACAAATGGGGTTTTGGAAAAGTAGGTACTTTTCTCAAAACACTCCCATCTGGTGGATGGAAAGTTTCATCATTTTTATTTTTCACATGGATTTAGATTCTTCATAGTTTTCTGATATCAATGACAACATAATTTGGTTTTATCGCTCACAGTAAAAAAATAAAAAATACATTCTGAGTTAACATAATAAAAATAGCATAAAAACACAGTAAGAGCCACATATGGACTACACAATGATTGAGTCCATGGCACATGGCCCAGAGGGCCAAATTTCAGGCATTTTCCCACTTTGGTGTGGCAAAGTCTAATGACAATTTTCATTAAGGTCCATGTCTGTGGGTTATGTTTTGGTATGATAACCACATTTATCTACCTCCTATAAGTGGTTATCACTGACATTGGTTATTTGTACCAACAAGATTGAGGATATGTTATGTCATTTTGTATTATCAGGGAACAATCTATGCAATATAAGGCACTTGATATGTTATTAACTTGAGGTATGAAATAATTGGAATGTTAATGACATCTCCATGGGTCCACCTTGGGGAGGGGGGGGGTCGAAGGTCATACCTGTATGCATTTTGGGGTATATTGATGAGAGAATGGGCAGCTTTGGGATGTGTTTTATTATCACATCGTACCATAGATGATAACTACACCAAACTTCCCACAGAACAAGGAGACACATTGGAAAGGTTTCATGGAGTCATCATAGATTTAATGTAAAATCAATCACAACAGCCTATTTTCAAGTTGGCCGCCATTCATTTCAATGTGGAGGAACTGAATAGATTTTTTCAGGGCATACATTAATAATAATTGGTGTAATAAGACGAATAAAGACTAAAAATGGGGGCAAACTACCTGCCCTCCAGGACACCTACACCACCCGATGTTACAGGAAGGCCATAAAGATCATCAAGGACAACAACCACCCGAGCCACTGCCTGTTCACCCCGCTATCATCCAGAAGGCGAGGTCAGTACAGGTGCATCAAAGCCGGGACCGAGAGACTGAAAAACAGCTTCGATCTCAAGGCCATCAGACTGTTAAACAGTCATCACTAACATTGAGTGGCTACTGCCAACATACTGACTCAACTCTAGCCACTTTAATAATGGAAAAATTGATGTAATAAATGTATCAGTAGCCACTTTAAACAATGCCACTTAATATAATGTTTACATACCCTACATTACTCATCTCATATGTATATACTGTACTCTATACCATCTACTGCATCTTGCCTATGCCGTTCGGCCATCGCTCATTCAGATATTTTTATGTACATATTCTTATTCGGAACTAGAAGCACAAGCATTTTTCTACACTAGCATTAACATCTGCTAACCATATGTATGTGACAATTGTTTTTTGATTTGATTTGATTTAACAAGAATTGAAGCTTTCTGCCCATATCAGAAATGTCTATGTCGTGGGAAATGTTCTTGTTACTTACAACCTCATGCTAATCACATTAGCCTACGCTGGTGACCCATCGATCCTGTAAATAATTGGTGTAATAAGACTAAAAAGCTTGTGTTTTACTGTGAGGAAAATGCTAAAAGATGTCCCAGTATATGTATTTAGTAAAATATTACCTGAGCTAAATAACTAAAATGTAAATGTAATAATGGTAGAAATATGACAGGGACAAAAATAAGGTCTGAAGTTAAGGGGCTCAGGAGATCTTACACATTTTCTTCTATGAGATAATATCAGTCATTTAACATGACCTTTATGAATTATGAAGCCAATATGTGCTTTATGTGCGTAAATGCTTTTTTTTTAAACCATGAAATGTGATGTTAGCTGGTGAAGATTATCTCATACAGTTGAAGTCTGACATTGACAGACACTTAGGTTGGAGTCATTAAAACTCATTTTTCAACCACTCCACAAATTTATTGTTAACAAACTATAGTTGTGGTAAGTCATTGAGGACATCTACTTTGTGCATGAATTTTTCCAATAATTGCTTACATTCCAGTGGGTCCGAAGTTTACATACACTAAGTTGACTGTATGTTTAAACAGCTTGGAAAATTTCAGAAAATGTCATGGCTTTAGAAGCTTCTGATAGGCTATTTGACATAATTTGAGTCAATTGTAGGTGTACCTGTGGATGTATTTCAAGACCTACCTTCAAACTCAGTGCTTCATTGCTTGACATCATGGGAAAATCAAAAGAAATCAGCCAAAACCTCAAAATAAATGTTGACCTCCACAAGTCTGGTTCATCCTTGGGAGCAATTTCCAAACACCTGAATGTACCACGTTCATCTGTATAAACAACAGTAAGCAAGTATAAACACCATGGGACCACGCAGCCATCATACCGCTCAGGAAGGAGACACGTTCTGTCTCCTAGAGATGAACGTACTTTGGTGCGAAAGTGAAACTCAATCCCAGAACAACAGCAAAGGACCTTGTGAACATGCTGGAGGAAACAGCTACAAAAGTATCTATATCCACAGTAAAATGAGCCCTACATCAACATAACCTGAAAGGCCACTCAGCAAGGAAGAAGCCACTGCTCCAAAACCGCAATAAAAAAAAGCCAGGCTATGGTTTGCAACAGCACATGGGGACAAAAATGTTATTTTTTGGAGAAATGTCCTCTGGTCAGATGAAACAAAAATAGAACTGTTTGGCCATAATGACCATTGTTATGTTTGGAGGAAAAAGGGGGGGCTTGCAAGCCGAAGAACACCATCCCAACCATGAAGCACGGGGGTGGCAGCATCATGTTGTGGGGGGTGCTTTGCTGCAGGGGGGACTGGTGCACTTCTAAAAATAGATGGCATCATGAGGCATGAAAATTATGTGGATATATTGAAGCAACATCTCAAGACATCAGTCAGGAAGTTAAAGCTTGGTCGCAAATGGGTCTTCCAAATCAACAATGACCCCAAGCATCTTTCCAAAGTTGTGGCAAAATGGCTTAAGGACAACAAAGTCAAGGTATTGGAGTGGCCATCAAAAGCAAGGAGGCCTACAAACCTGACTCAGTTACACCACCTCTGTCAGGAGGAATGGGCCAAAATTCACCCAACTTATTGTGGGAAGCTTGTGTAAGGCTACCTGAAACATTTGACCTAAGTTAAACAATTTAAAGGCAATACTACCAAATACTCATTAAGTGTATGTAAACTTCTGACCCACTGGGAATGCGATGAAAGAAATAAAAGCTGAAATAAATCCTTCTCTCTACTGTTATTCTAATTCCACACTCTTAAAATAAAGTCGTGATCCTAACTGACATAAGACAGGGAATTTTTACTAGGATTAAATGTCAGGAATTGTGAAAAACTTTAAATGTATTGGCTAAGGTGTATGTAAACTGTAGTACAAAACTTATTTTTGTATTTTGTATTTACCAAATAAGTCATTTTCGACAATAATTTAAAAAAGAATACAAAAACGCCATTTATTACCCTAGGCTCTTGAACGAACCATGGCGGAGTTAGTGCCTGCTGTGCTGGGATTGGCTCCGGCTCCATGGGTTGGTCCCAGCCCTCTCTGGGTGAGTTTAGTAGCACCCCCTGGTGGCCACGGACAGGGGGCGGGCCCTCTCTCTGGCGGTCAGCCCCGCCTCCCTGGTTTGTCCCATCCCTCTGTGGCTGTCTTTTCCTGGTGAAGAGAGCAGGGTGGATGTAGTGGCGCTGCATGGGTGTTGAGGTGTCCCCCCCCTCTCTGGGGCAGCCCCAGCCCTCTCTGGCCATCTCCCCCATCTCCCTGGTGCAGGGAGTTGGCTGGATGTAGTGGCACCCCCTTTTGGCCGTGGGTGGGGGTCGGCACCCTTCTCCGGGTGTAGGCCCCCCTTTCCCTGAGTTGGCCCCATCCCTCTCTGGCCCTCTGTAGGGAGCTAGCTGGATGTACTGGTGCCCCCTGGTGGCCGTGGGTGGTGAGGTAGGCACCCCTCTACGGGGGTCTGGCCCCCCTCTCTGGGAGTCCAGGTCGAGGAGGCTTCTAAACAGCATCGCCCTCCCTCCTCCTCCTCCTTCCTTCTTTCACTGTAAAGTCTACCTGTTGTATTCGGCGCATGCGATTTGATCTCATTTTCGTGGCCAGATTTTGGGCCAGATTTGTTTTGCCTCTTGCTCTCTGCACTCACGCATGTGCATCCGAATTTTACGTCATCTAGATTCTACTAAAAGCTTCCGAAAGCGACGTGGCTCCTCTTAGCTACGTCAGTGCCTAGCTACTTCATCTATTTATTCTCAGAGATATTCGTTTGGACGCGTTGATATAGTAACATAGCTCGGGTAAGAAACTACATTTTATAGAATTATTCTAGTTTAGTGGCCAAACTGTTATACCTACGTCTTCTTTCATTGTGGCGCCTGACTACTGTAGCTGGCTAGATTGTTTTGCTGGTAAATAACCAAACAATCTTGAGGCGTTCAGTGCAACGTTGACGTTGAAATTAGAAAGCAATATCTGATTGCTTGATTGCTCAACCTAGTGTTTCGTTGTGAAATCTTCTTAGTCTATGGTTGCCATCGATACCAGTTAACTACCTAATGTAGCTAACTAGCTAGTTAACGTTAGCTACAGTATCAGGTTTATTCGTGCACCCACACAGAAAATGGACCAAAACCTCAGCTAACACATTATAAGCCAGGCCTAAATGTTTAAGAATTTATGGACAGACCCGTAACTGAACCCTTTATTATACATAGGAAATGGTGAGGGATGAAGAGACGTGTAGCTAGTGACACTTTGATGGACCTAGCTAACTAACCCTTGTCTGTCGGACTTGTTTGCTCCCCAGACGAACCATCATGGACCAGGTTATGCAGTTCGTTGAGCCCAGTCGGCAGTTCGTCAAGGACTCCATAAGGCTCGTTAAGAGGTGCACCAAACCAGACAGGAAAGGTATGGTTATCAGTCACCCAGCTCTTCCTTTATATGTCAGTGGTTTACTTATACACTTGAATAAGTAAACCACTGACATCCTGTTTTAGGTTCTAAACCACTGACATCTGCTATCCTGTTTTAGGATCTTGTCTTCTGTCAGTTCACTGTCTGCTGAGTGAGGTTACACTCTCAAGCATAAAATCATTGCACAGGTGATTGTCAAAATGGTCACTTGGGTAGCAAGTTAACTGACTGCAACGTTGCATAGCTGAGCAACTACAGAGCATTATTAGTAGATGGATAGCACTGATGATGAATCACCGACTGAATCTTCAGTGTTGACTTTATATGACCACAATCACAGCTTCAGATATAATCTCTTTTAGCATGACATTTGGTGAATGGAGCAGAGGCCTGTTTCTATTTTCAAACCCTTGATGTAAAAAACAACAACACATTGATCAAGAAGACTCTTGTGAAGCTCTGTCTGGTTTTTCTGCGGTTGTCTGTGAAATATTCTAATTGTAACATCTCTTCTGATCATTTCTAGAATTCCAGAAGATCGCCATGGCAACAGCGATTGGGTTTGCCATCATGGGCTTCATTGGGTTCTTTGTCAAGCTCATCCACATCCCCATCAACAACATCATTGTGTAAGTAGGACCACACCTTCAACATAGGACTAGACTGCATGACACACACCAGGAGTCAGACAGTAGTCGGTACTTTATTATGTACATTATTGGGAGAAAACACCATTTAAGTCCATTTGGCTTTGTAGGTTAGTGTTGAAATTGGGTGATTTAGCTAAGGTGCACTAGTGTTACCAATCTACAAGCATCCAAAATGTGTAATGTAATCAAGGTATGATGTGCATAGATGCATGTAGTAATGCCTTGGATGACAGGTCTGCATTAATATCAAACATACTGCTGTTTTCCAGCACTTGGATTTGATTGAATATTACACATGCTCTATTTCAAATCATAAGGAATAGTGGAGGACTGTAGACTTTTGGGTGAGAAACTTAGTTAGTCTCTGTGGCCCTGTTCATCTGTTGTTCTTCTCTCTCAGGGGCGGCTGAACCTCTGGAGGCGTGATACAACTACAGAACTACAATACCCAGTGACCTGAGACAGTGGGGAAACATGGAATAGTGGTGGGGGGGGGGGTGAAGGGATGTGATACAACTACAGAACTACAATACCCAGTGACCTGAGACAGAGGGGAAACATGGAATAGTGGTGGGGGGGGGTGAAGGGATGTGATACAACTACAGAACTACAATACCCAGTGACCTGAGACAGAGGGGAAACATGGAATAGTGGTGGGGGGGGGGGGATGAAGGGATGTGATTTTTGTTTTTACATTGTGTGCATTGTTTATTTGGCTGTGTTAATAAATTGAAGAAAAAGCTGCGTGATGATGATGATTTATGTATGAGCTGTATATTGTGTGTACATCACAGGAGGCTGCTGAGGGGAGGATGGCTCATCATGTCTGGAATGGAGTGGTATTAAACACATGGAAACAATGTTTCATGTGTTTGATACCATTACTATGAGTCCATCCTCCCTGATTTAAGGTGCTGGGTTCCAAACTGTAGACTTGCACCCTACAATCCACCATTGAGAGTATGCCCCCCCCCCCCTCCTCCCGTGCTGGCAGAGGGTGGAGCACCCTGGTCAATTATGTAATTTCTTGTCCCTGCAGATGCCCATGCACCAGAGCAACGGCTGGTCTGTAGTCACGGTTACAGGCTTCCTCTGGTTTCCCTGGCTGACTGGCTCGTAGGTGTTGGACGTGCTCACCAGCCTCCCGAACTGCAGAACCTGGTTGTCTATAACACAGTCAGTAAGACATGCTCAGCCTGTAGAACCTCGTTGTCTATAACACAGTCAGTAAGACATGCTCAGCCTGCAGAATCTGGTTGTCTATAACACAGTAAGACATGCTCAGCCTGCAGAACCTGGTTGTCAGTAAGACATGCTCAGCTTGCAAAACCTGGTTGTCTATAACACAGTCAGTAAGACATGCTCAGCCTGCAGAACCTGGTTGTCTATAACACAGTAAGACATGCTCAGCCTGCAGAACCTGGTTGTCTATAACACAGTCAGTAAGACATGCTCAGCCTGTAGAACCTACAAGGTAATAGGGGAAAACGAGGTAATGCAGGTTCATTGCAACCACACCACCGTTTACAAACACACAGTCTGTCCCTGTGTAACCCCAGGGTGGTCCAGACAGACCGCTCCATGCTGTGTATTAAAGCACTCTGCTGGGACTAGGGGAACGGTGGAGGGTAATCTGTGGCCAGAGAGCGTTCACACACACAAAGACAAGCATTGTGCTTGACCGCTGCATAAGAGAACTGGGAACTGGTATGCCTCAAAGCCAACCCTCTGGACAGGAGAGACTTCCACCATAGAGCTAGCTGCATTAAGTTGAGGATTTTCAGGTTCTCTTTTCATGTGTCCATTGGTATTAATCAAATCATATTCTTCACTACATAAGTGTAGACTTAATTCATTACAATCGAAAGATGACGGGGGGAGGACTATAGCTAGGGTGATGATATCGGTCTTGGAGGTTACTGAAGACATCATTAGATGAGGTGGTCCTGAGACTAGGTCGACAGGGACCTCGTTTGGCAAAATCAGGTATTGCCAGATGTTGCGTTTCTCCTTCCATCAGAACTCAATGAATTGTACAACTTAACTTATTGTCATGTCGTCTATTTAATATGAAGGATATGTTTAGCATCTCAAGGGTTGATATAAAAATGGGTTATACATGGACTGTCTGGATTATGCCATTGTGTAACATTGTCTTGTGATTTCAATAACCACACCTCACATTCCGTTGGGGACAAAGTTATTTTACCTCATAACCCCATTCTACTGGCAGACAGGCTGAAAGGGCATCTGTTTCTACTACATCAACACTAACATCTCAGAATGACTTTGTTTGAAAAGTCTACTGGGACAGGAGAACAAAACATGTAGAATATTAAATTAGGTTATTGAATGTGTATATATAAAACAAATAGTCCACCATAATCACGTTTCCTGGATGGTACTAAACAACGAGATCAAATCAAATGTCAGGTGGCTGAATGCACATCAGCCTGACAAAACACAACCCTGCTTCAAAAAACAGAACATCCATGGTGTTACCCTGTGTTTTGTGTGTGTTGTAAACATCCATGGTGTTACCCTGTGTTTTGTGTGTGTTGTAAACATCCATGGTGTTACCCTGTGTTTTGTGTGTGTTGTAAACATCCATGGTGTTACCCTGTGTTTTGTGTGTGTTGTAAACATCCATGGTGTTACACTGTTTGTGTGTGTTGTAAACATCCATGGTGTTACCCTGTGTTTTGTGTGTGTTGTAAACATCCATGGTGTTACACTGTTTGTGTGTGTTGTAAACATCCATGGTGTTACCCTGTGTTTTGTGTGTGTTGTAAACATCCATGGTGTTACACTGTTTGTGTGTGTTGTAAACATCCATGGTGTTACCCTGTGTTTTGTGTGTGTTGTAAACATCCATGGTGTTACACTGTTTGTGTGTGTTGTAAACATCCATGGTGTTACCCTGTGTTTTGTGTGTGTTGTAAACATCCACGATGTTACACTGTTTGTGTGCATGTTGTAAACATCCACGATGTTACACTGTTTGTGTGCATGTTGTAAACATCCACGATGTTACACTGTTTGTGTGCATGTTGTAAACATCCACGATGTTACACTGTTTGTGTGCATGTTGTAAACATCCACGATGTCACACTGTTTGTGTGCATGTTGTAAACATCCACGATGTTACACTGTTTGTGTGCGTGTTGTAAACATCCACAATGTTACACTGTTTGTGTGCATGTTGTAAACATCCACGATGTTACACTGTTTGTGTGCATGTTGTAAACATCCACAATGTTACACTAGCAATGAATGGGGAGTGAAAACAGTCATGAAAAGAATGAAAGGAATTAATTGGCCATAGAGGACATTGAGGCAGAGGCATACCATATGTTGTGTGAATGATGCGAGTCCTCCAAACCGTTCCCCTGCAGAACCTATGCTGAAGACACTAGTTGTAGTTAATTTAACCACTAGGGGCAGTACTGCGCTGTGGAAAGAGGAACAGTGGATTGTTGGGGGAAGATTTCTTTTAGATACACAGGCACGCACGTACGCAGCCCATCAAACATGTAATGGGCAGCCCTATCAATACCTAGCACTACATGACCAAAAGTATGTGGACACCTGCTTGTTGAACATCTCATTCCCAAATCATGGGTATTCATATGGAGTCCCCCCTTTGCTGCTATAACAGCCTTCACTAGATAGCTTTCTCCTAGATGTTGGAACATTGCTTCCATTCAGCCACAAGAGCATTTGTTAGTTCAGGCACTGACGTTGGGCGATTCATCCCAAAGGTGTTCGATGGGGTTGAGGTCAGGGCTCTGTGCAGGCCAGTCAAGTTCTTCCACACTGAACTCGACAAACCATCTGTATGGACCTCGCTTTGTGCATCGGGGCATTGTCATGCTGTAACAGGAAAGAATGTTATTGTGTGCTGTAGCATTAAGATTTCCCTTCGCTGGAACTAAGGAGCCTAAACCAAATGTTAAAAAACAGCCCCAGATCATTATTCTTCCTCCACCAAACTTTACAGTTAACACTATGCATTCGGTCAGGTAGCGTTCTCCTTGCATCCGCCAAACCCAGATTCGTCGTCAGACAGCCAGATGGTGAAGGGGGATTAATCACTCCAGAGAATGCATTTATACTGTTCTAGAGTCCAATGACGGCAAGCTTTACATCACTCCAGCCGACGCTTGGCATTGAGCTGCTCGGCCATCGAAACCCATTTCATGAAGCTCCCAACGAACAGTTATGGTGCTGACTTTGCTTCCAGAGGCAGTTTGGAACTCCCTAGTGAATGTTACAGAAGATGTTTATGCTCTTCAGCACTCTGCGGTCCCGTTCTGTGAGCAGCCACTTCGGCTGAGCCGTTGTTGCTCCTAGATGTTTCCACTTCACAATAACAGCACTTAGTTGACCGGGGAAGATCTAGCAGGGCAGAAACGTGACAAACTGACTTGTTGGAAAGGTGGCATCCTATGAAGGTGCCACATTGAAAGTCACTGAGCTCTTCAGTCATGCCATTCTAATGTTTGGCTATGGAGATTTCATGACTGTGTGCTTGAGTTTATACACTTGTCAGCAATGGGTTTGGCTGAAATAGCCAAATCCAGTCATTTGAAGGGGTGTCCACATACTTTTGTGTATATATATATAGTGTAGGTTGGGGCTAATTAAGCTAGCTCAAGTCACGGCTGCACGCCTGATAAGATTTCAAACAGAAGGGAGGAGAGAGCAAGAGACACTTCCATTTCAGCCCAAATGCCATTCCACTAGAGCCGCCCCCAAAGACTATTTGGAGTCATCACCCCCCCCCTCTCTCTCCTCCTCACCTCTCTCCAGAGTAATTTGTAGTGTAAATATGGGTATTTAAAGCGGTCACCTTCTCTGGTCTCAGGGCTGAAAAGGCAATTACAGCCAGCAAACAGCTTCATTGTTATCAGTGGAGGTGCGGCGCTCATTCCGGTCCCTGGAGCAACACTGGCTGCCATCGATCGTTATCAGGGCTGAGGAGAGGATTACTAATGAAGCTATCCTGAGGCTCCGTAGTCTGTTTGTGTGGGTAATTGAGGATGGTAACTGTCTCTCTGTGTGTGTGTGTGTGTGTGTGTGTGTGTGTGTGTGTGTGTGTGTGTGTGTGTGTGTGTGTGTGTGTGTGTGTGTGTGTGTGTGTGTGTGTGTGTGTGTGTGTGTGTGTGTGTGTGTGTGTGTGTGTGTGTGTGTGTGTGGTTCTTCACATCAGGTATCTTTCTGTTCATTTCCTCTCCCAGCATGACTCTCTGTATAGCTCAGATCTAAAAGGACATAAAACTGTACAACAGCAGTTTCCCTCCCTTCCTCTTATCTTGACACAGCACGGCTGGAGCATACTTTGAGGATACTTCACCTCCCTCTTATTTTTTCTCTTTCTTCAGACCTTGAGCAGGAGATGGAATGAGAGCGAGAGAGCGAGACTATGCCAAGGTCAGACAGTGAGATAGTTCAGCAGCATCTGATTTAGTCTAGGAGAAAATGGAAAGAAATGTTCCCTCCCGCTCCCTCCCTCTTTTCCTGCAGAGAATAAACCCAGACAGTCATTAGTACATACTGCAGCTTTAGATACAATACAAATAGGTATTCATTCACCCAAGTGTGTGTGTGTGTGTGTGTGTGTGTGTGTGTGTGTGTGTGTGTGTGTGTGTGTGTGTGTGTGTGTGTGTGCGTGCGTGAGAGAGAAAAAGTACATAATAACATATCCATTTCTCTTAAATATAAAAAGACAGCAAGGAGACAGAGAAAGCAGAGAGGTCAGAGAAGGAGAATTAGAGAAATGTCCTGCTTGACTTCAGCGGTTAGGAGGACATGTTTATACCTTTCTGAACAGTTCTGACACATGTCTAGACGGATGAAGAACTACACTGTTCTATTATTACTACAGTCTGATACTTACACTTACACCTCTCTCTTGCTAGGTGTGTGTACATGCGTATCTGGAGGCGAAGAAACCAACACCTGTTTAGGTGAGGTGCTGGCTAGCGGAACAGAGCACTTGAAAAAGAGAGCCGCACACTCTAGGAGCTCAGATGCAACAACTTAATAACCAACGTTTCGACAGACAAGCTGTCTTCATCAGGGTGAATTTAGTCAGGTTGCCCAAAAAGTTACATATTTTAGCTTTAACCAATCCAAACACACACCGGCTCTGACGCTCGTCGGATGTGGCAGGGCTTGCAAACCATTACAGACTACAAAGGGAAGCACAGCCGAGAGCTGCCCAGTGACACGAGCCTACTAGACAAGCTAAACTACTATGCTCGCTTCGAGGCAAATAACACTGAAACATGCATGAGAGCACCATCTGCTCTGGATGACTGTGTGATCACGCTCTCCGCAGACGATGTGAGTAAAACCTTTAAACAGATCAACATTCTCAAGGCCGCAGGGCCAGACGGATTATGAGGACATGTACTGCAAGCATGTGCTGACCCACTGGCAAGTGTCTTCACTGACATTTTGAACCTCTCCCTGTCCGAGTCTGAAATCCCAACATGATTTAACTTTTTATGGCTGCAGGGGCAGTATTGAGTAGCTTGGATGAAAAGGTGCCCATTGTAAATGGCCAGCTCCTCAGTCTCAGTTTCTAATATATGCATATTATTATTAGTATTGGATAGAAAACCTCTAAAGTTTTCCAAAACTGTCAAAATATTGTCTGTGAGTATAACATAACTGATATTGCAGGCGAAACCCTGAGGAAAATCAAAACAGGAAGTGGCTTCTATTTTGAAAACTCCATGTTCCATAGCCTCCCTTTGCTGGATTTAAAGGGATATGAACCAGATTGCTTTTCCTATCGCTTCCTCAAGGTGTCAACAGTCTTCAGACATAGTTTCAGGCTTTTAGTTAGAAAAATGAGTGGTCACATGAGTTTTGCTTGCGCAACAGAGTTTGGATAGGTATTGCTTTTCCCTCTCCTACTGTGAAAGACATTTGCGGTTGAAATATTATCGATTATATATTTTAAAAACACCTTGAGTATTGATTATAAAAAAACATTTGACATGTTTCTGTGGACATTATGGAAACTATTTGGAATTTTGTCTGCGTTGTCGTGAGCTAACTTGCACAGTAAACTCCAGACATGGATCTACAGTGGTTGAAACGTTGCCACACAACAGATCTGTATGCCTTGTAGTGTAGTCCTCTCTGTGTCCTCTCTGTGTCCTCTTTGTGTCCTCTTTGTGTCCTCTCTGTGTTTCTCTCTGTGTCCTCTCTGTGTCCTCTCTGTGTTTCTCTCTGTGTCTCTCTGTGTCCTCTCTGTGTCCTCTCTGTGTCCTCTCTGTGTCCTCTCTGTGTTTCTCTCTGTGTCCTCTCTGTGTCCTCTCGGTGTCCTCGCTGTGTTTCTCCCTGTGTCCTCTCTGTGTCCTCTCTGTGTTTCTCTCTGTGTCCTCTGTGTTTCTCTCTGTGTCCTCTCTGTGTCCTCTCTGTGTCCTCTCTGTGTCCTCTCTGTGTCCTCTCTGTGTTTCTCTCTGTGTCCTCTCTGTGTTTCTCTCTGTGTCCTCTCTGTGTTTCTCTCCGTGTCCTCTCTGTGTTTCTCTCTGTGTCCTCTCTGTGTCCTCTCTGTGTTTCTCTCTAATGTGCAGGACTTCAAACTGAGCCAAATCCCTGACAGTCTCTTTAGGCCGGCCAGACGCTAACAGCACAGGTCTCTCTTTACAATACAGCATATCTGATTCATTAGAATACGTTTTTAAACAGTGACAACCATTTATAACACGCACACATACTTTAAAATCATATGAACGCTGTCACGTTCTGACCTTTATTTCCTTTGTTTTGTCTTTATTTAGTATGGTCAGGGCGTGAGTTGGGGTGGGCAGTCTGTTTGTTTTTCTATGTTGGGTTTTGTGTTCAGCCTAGTATGGTTCTCAATCAGAGGCAGGTGTCGTTGTCTCTGATTGAGAATCATACTTAGGTAGCCTGGGTTTCTCTGTTGGTTTGTGGGTGTTTGTTTCCGTGTGAGTGTTTGTCACCACACGGTACTGTTTCGGTTTTCATTTTCATCACATCGTTTATTGTTTTGTATTTCAGTGTTCAGTTCGTTTTTAATAAATCGTCATGAACACTTACCACGCTGGATCTTGGTCCGATCCTTCCTCCTCTTCAGTTGAAGAGGAAATCTGCCGTTATAGAACTCCTAATCTGTCCACTAGTTTCTCTAAAATACTGTTGCCAGGTTACTCAGTCAAACACACATTTACGGAAACATGGAGACATTTGCATATGCACACACACAAGCTGAGGGTCCAATACTTTTCTTATCTTCATCCATCCGATCCCAGAGGAAATATTCTACTGCCTTCTTTTTTAATTGTGTGATGAATTATTCATTTTATTATGCCTTGTTAATCTGAAGGAGCCTCTCACGCATAATCCCATCCTTATTATCAATCAGGTGCCAAGGTAACAGGTGGGTAAGTAACACACACACATGCACAAACACGCTCACGGATGGACGTACGCACACACACATACAGGTAACAAAATAAAGGAATAACTGAGTAAATGAGGAATACAAAGAATATTGAAAGTGTGTGTTTACACACAGGTGTGGTTCCTAAATTAATTAAGTAATTAACATCCCATGATGCTTAGGGTCGTCTATAAAAATGCCCAGCTGCCCATTATTTTGGCTACCATGACTAGAAGAAAAGGTCTGTGACATTGAAAATGGGGTTTCAAATGAGCATAGGGGGTTTAAAGGGTGTGTGTGTGTGTCTCAGTCACTAGATCTCTACCCAATTGAACGCTTATGGGAGATTCTGGAGTGGTGCCTGAGACAGCGTTTTCCACCACCATTAACAAGACACCAAATTACGGAATTTCTTGTGGAAGAATGGTGTCACATCCCTCCAATAGAGTTCCAGAATGTTCTAGAATCATGCCAAGGTGCAGTGAAGCTGTTCCGGCAGCTTGTGGTGTTCCAACACCCTATTAAGACAGTATGTTGGTGTTTCCTTTATTTTAGCAGTTACCTGTATATTCACTGGCAAGGAGCCAAGAAGCAAGCTAGCATGCACACACACACACAAACGCACATACACCATGAATGCTCCTGCCTGGATTCCCCTTGACACTGAGTTATACAACCAACCTTAACAGATTGTTGAGGCCCCCCCCCACCCCCTGTACCGGTGGTACTGTGGTCTGAGCTAACTCATTAACAACCCAGCTGGTCACTGGGCCTAGGACAGGGACAAACCACAGGGGGACAGACAGACGGGGGGATTTTGTGAACAAAGCGGAGGGAAAAAGGAGTTTGTGTGTACTCACCCAGGTTCCATTTGAGTCCAGTGGTGTGTGTTCTGCACGGTCCTCCTATAGCTATTAGACTGCACCATCTCCCGTCCAGTGCTGGATTCACTCCCAACCTGTGTCTCCTGCCCTAAAACACACACACACATCAGAAGCAACAACATAAAAAACGACAAACCAGGTAGGTGTCTCTCTAATGTTTTTGATTTTGTTTTGTTTGATTTTGGATTGATACACACAGACACACACAGACACATAGGAACACTCAGACACATACACAGACACACACAGACACATAGGAACACTCAGACACATACACAGACACACACAGACACATAGGAACACTCAGACACATACACAGACACACACAGACACATAGGAACACTCAGACACATACACAGACACACACAGACACACACAGACACATAGGAACACTCAGACACATACACAGACACACACAGACACACACAGACACATAGGAACACTCAGACACATACACAGACACACACAGACACATAGGAACACTCAGACACATACACAGACACACACAGACACACACAGACACATAGGAACACTCAGACACATACACAGACACACACAGACACATAGGAACACTCAGACACATACACAGACACACACAGACACACACAGACACATAGGAACACTCAGACACATACACAGACACACACAGACACATAGGAACACTCAGACACATACACAGACACACACAGACACACACAGACACATAGGAACACTCAGACACATACACAGACACACACAGACACACACAGACACACACAGACACACACACACACACAGGGACAGACACACACAGACACACACAGACACACAGGGACAGACACACACAGACACATAGGAACACTCAGACACATACACAGACACACACAGACACACACAGACACACACAGACACACACACACAGGGACAGACACACACAGACACACACAGACACACAGGGACAGACACACACAGACACACAGGGACAGACACACACAGACACACAGGGACAGACACACACAGACACACAGGGACAGACACACACATACACACAGACACAGATACACACAGACACACACAGACACACACAGACACACAGGGACAGATACACACAGACACACAGGGACAGATACACACAGACACACAGGGACAGACACACACAGACACACACAGACACACAGGGACAGATACACACAGACACACAGGGACAAATACACACAGACAGACACACACAGACACACAGGGACAGATACACACAGACACACAGGGACAGATACACACAGACACACAGGGACAGACACACACAGACACACAGGGACAGACACACACAGACACACAGGGACAGACACACACAGACACACAGGGACAGACACACACAGACACACAGGGACAGACAGGGACAGACACACACAGACACATAGGGACAGACACACACAGACACACAGGGACAGACACACACAGACACACAGGGACAGACACACAGGGACAGACACACAGGGACAGACACACACAGACACACAGGGACAGACACACACAGACACATAGGAACACTCAGACACATACACAGACACACACAGACACACACAGACACACACACACAGACACACAGGGACAGACACACACAGACACACACAGACACATAGGAACACTCAGACACATACACAGACACACACAGACACACACAGACACACACAGACACACACAGACACACACACACAGACACACAGGGACAGACACACACAGACACACACAGACACACAGACACACAGACACACACAGACACACAGGGACAGACACACACAGACACACAGGGACAGACACACACATACACACAGACACAGATACACACAGACACACACAGACACACACAGACACACAGGGACAGATACACACAGACACACAGGGACAGATACACACAGACACACCGGGACAGACACACACAGACACACACAGACACACACAGACACACAGGGACAGATACACAAAGACACACAGGGACAGACACACAGGGACAGATACACACAGACAGACACACACAGACACACAGGGACAGATACACACAGACACACAGGGACAGATACACACAGACACACAGGGACAGACACACACAGACACACAGGGACAGACACACACAGACACACAGGGACAGACACACACAGACACACAGGGACAGACACACACAGACACACACAGACACATAGGGACAGGCACACACAGACACACAGGGACAGACACACACAGACACATAGGGACAGACACAGACACACACAGACACACACAGACACACAGGGACAGACACACACAGACACACACAGACACACACAGACACACAGGGACAGACACACACAGACACACACAGACACACACAGACACACAGGGACAGATACACACAGACACACAGGGACAGACACACACAGACACACAGGGACAGACACACACAGACACACAGGGACAGACACACACAGACACACAGGGACAGACACACACAGACACATAGGGACAGACACACACAGACACACAGGGACAGACACACACAGACACACAGACACAGACACACAGACACAGACACACAGACACAGACACACAGACACAGACACACAGACACAGACACACAGGGACAGACACACACAGACACACAGGGACAGACACACACAGACACATAGGGACAGACACACACAGACACACAGGGACAGACACACACAGACACACAGGGACAGACACACACAGACACACAGGGACAGACACACACAGACACACAGGGACAGACACACACAGACACACAGGGACACACAGACACATAGGAACACTCAGACACATACACAGACACTAACACATTTATCTTTCCCAGAACCTCTCACCCATAATGTTCAATTAAAAACATCACAGTTAAACCTGATGATTACAATTAGCACTTCACTGACAGAACACACACACACAATAGGGAGGAGAGATGACGCATGAATATACACACACACACGAGAAGTCAGAACAGAATGAGCTTCCAGAATAACTCTGGATCTAATACTGTTATAGTGCTGGCTGGTTAGAAGCCAATTACCACCTACTGTACATTTTATTTATTTATTTATTTATTTACCTTTATTTAACCAGGTAGGCAAGTTGAGAACAAGTTCTCATTTACAATTGCGACCTGGCCAAGATAAAGCAAAGCAGTTCGACAGATAAAACGACACAGAGTTACACATGGAGTAAAAACAAACATACAGTCAATAATGCAGTATAAACAAGTCTATATACAATGTGAGCAAATGAGGTGAGAAGGGAGGTAAAGGCAAAAAAGGCCATGATGGCAAAGTAAATACAATATAGCAAGTCAAATACTGGAATGGTAGTTTTGCAATGGAAGAATGTGCAAAGTAGAAATAAAAAAATAATGGGGTGCAAAGGAGCAAAATAAATAAATAAATTAAAATTAAATACAGTTGGGAAAGAGGTAGTTGTTTGGGCTAAATTATAGGTGGGCTATGTACAGGTGCAGTAATCTGTGAGCTGCTCTGACAGTTGGTGCTTAAAGCTAGTGAGGGAGATAAGTGTTTCCAGTTTCAGAGATTTTTGTAGTTCGTTCCAGTCATTGGCAGCAGAGAACTGGAAGGAGAGGCGGCCAAAGAAATAATTGGTTTTGGGGGTGACTAGAGAGATATACCTGCTGGAGCGTGTGCTACAGGTGGGAGATGCTATGGTGACCAGCGAGCTGAGATAAGGGGGGACTTTACCTAGCAGGGTCTTGTAGATGACATGGAGCCAGTGGGTTTGGCGACGAGTATGAAGCGAGGGCCAGCCAACGAGAGCGTACAGGTCGCAATGGTGGGTAGTATATGGGGCTTTGGTGATAAAACGGATTGCACTGTGATAGACTGCATCCAATTTGTTGAGTAGGGTATTGGAGGCTATTTTGTAAATGACATCGCCAAAGTCGAGGATTGGTAGGATGGTCAGTTTTACAAGGGTATGTTTGGCAGCATGAGTGAAGGATGCTTTGTTGCGAAATAGGAAGCCAATTCTAGATTTAACTTTGGATTGGAGATGTTTGATATGGGTCTGGAAGGAGAGTTTACAGTCTAACCAGACACCTAAGTATTTGTAGTTGTCCACGTATTCTAAGTCAGAGCCGTCCAGAGTAGTGATGTTGGACAGGCGGGTAGGTGCAGGTAGCGATCGGTTGAAGAGCATGCATTTAGTTTTACTTGTATTTAAGAGCAATTGGAGGCCACGGAAGGAGAGTTGTATGGCATTGAAGCTTGCCTGGAGGGTTGTTAACACAGTGTCCAAAGAAGGGCCGGAAGTATACAGAATGGTGTCGTCTGCGTAGAGGTGGATCAGGGACTCACCAGCAGCAAGAGCGACCTCATTGATGTATACAGAGAAGAGAGTCGGTCCAAGAATTGAACCCTGTGGCACCCCCATAGAGACTGCCAGAGGTCCGGACAGCAGACCCTCCGATTTGACACACTGAACTCTATCAGAGAAGTAATTGGTGAACCAGGCGAGGCAATCATTTGAGAAACCAAGGCTGTCGAGTCTGCCGATGAGGATATGGTGATTGACAGAGTCGAAAGCCTTGGCCAGATCAATGAATACGGCTGCACAGTAATGTTTCTTATCGATGGCGGTTAAGATATCGTTTAGGACCTTGAGCGTGGCTGAGGTGCACCCATGACCAGCTCTGAAACCGGATTGCATAGCAGAGAAGGTATGGTGAGATTCGAAATGGTCGGTAATCTGTTGGTTGACTTGGCTTTCGAAGACCTTAGAAAGGCACGGTAGGATAGATATAGGTCTGTAGCAGTTTGGGTCAAGAGTGTCCCCCCCTTTGAAGAGGGGGATGACCGCAGCTGCTTTCCAATCTTTGGGAATCTCAGACGACACGAAAGAGAGGTTGAACAGGCTAGTGATAGGGGTGGCAACAATTTCGGCAGATAATTTTAGAAAGAACGGGTCCAGATTGTCTAGCCCGGCTGATTTGTAGGGGTCCAGATTTTGCAGCTCTTTCAGAACATCAGCTGAATGGATTTGGGAGAAGGAGAAATGGGGAAGGCTTGGGCGAGTTGCTGTTGGGGGTGCAGTGCTGTTGTCCGGGGTAGGAGTAGCCAGGTGGAAAGCATGGCCAGCCGTAGAAAAATGCTTATTGAAATTCTCAATTATGGTGGATTTATCAGTGGTGACAGTGTTTCCTATCTTCAGTGCAGTGGGCAGCTGGGAGGAGGTGTTCTTATTCTCCATGGACTTTACAGTGTCCCAGAACTTTTTTGAGTTAGTGTTGCAGGAAGCAAATTTCTGCTTGAAAAAGTTAGCCTTGGCTTTTCTAACTGCCTGTGTATAATGATTTCTAGCTTCCCTGAACAGCTGCATATCACGGGGGCTGTTCGATGCTAATGCAGAACGCCATAGGATGTTTTTGTGTTGGTTAAGGGCAGTCAGGTCTGGGGAGAACCAAGGGCTATATCTGTTCCTGGTTCTAAATTTCTTAAATGGGGCATGTTTATTTAAGATGGTTAGGAAGGCATTTAAAAAAAATATCCAGGCATCCTCTACTGACGGGATGAGATCAATATCCTTCCAGGATACCCCGGCCAGGTCGATTAGAAAGGCCTGCTCGCAGAAGTGTTTCAGGGAGCGTTTTACAGTGATGAGTGGAAGTCGTTTGACCGCTGACCCATTACGGATGCAGGCAATGAGGCAGTGATCGCTGAGATCTTGGTTGAAGACAGCAGAGGTGTATTTAGAGGGGAAGTTGGTTAGGATGATATCTATGAGGGTGCCCGTGTTTAAGGTTTTGGGGAGGTACCTGGTAGGTTCATTGATTATTTGTGTGAGATTGAGGGCATCAAGTTTAGATTGTAGGATGGCTGGGGTGTTAAGCATGTTCCAGTTTAGGTCGCCTAGCAGCACGAACTCTGAAGATAGATGGGGGGCAATCAGTTCACATATGGTGTCCAGAGCACAGCTGGGGGCAGAGGGTGGTCTATAGCAGGCGGCAACGGTGAGAGACTTGTTTTTAGAGAGGTGGATTTTTAAAAGTAGAAGTTCAAATTGTTTGGGTACAGACCTGGATAGTAGGACAGAACTCTGCAGGCTATCTTTGCAGTAGATTGCAACACCGCCCCCTTTGGCAGTTCTATCTTGTCTGAAAATGTTGTAGTTTGGAATGAAAATGTCTGAGTTTTTGGTGGTCTTCCTAAGCCAGGATTCAGACACAGCTAGAACATCCGGGTTGGCAGAGTGTGCTAAAGCAGTGAATAGAACAAACTTAGGGAGGAGGCTTCTAATGTTAACATGCATGAAACCAAGGCTATTACGGTTACAGAAGTCGTCAAAAGAGAGCGCCTGGGGAATAGGAGTGGAGCTAGGCACTGCAGGGCCTGGATTCACCTCTACATCGCCAGAGGAACATAGGAGGAGTAGAATAAGGGTACGGCTAAAAGCTATGAGAATTGGTCGTCTAGAACGTCTGGAACATAGAGTAAAAGGAGGTTTCTGGGGGCGATAAAATAGCATCAAGGTATAATGTACAGACAAATGTATGGTAGGATGTGAATACAGTGGAGGTAAACCTAGGTATTGAGTGATGAAGAGAGAGATATTGTCTCTAGAAACATCGTTGAAACCAGGAGATGTCATTGCATGTGTGGGTGGTGGAACTAATAGGTTGGATAAGGTATAGTGAGCAGGACTAGAGGCTCTACAGTGAAATAAGCCAATAAACACTAACCAGAACAGAAATGGACAAGACATATTGACATTAAGGAGAGGCATGCTTAGTCGAGTGATCAAAAGGGTCCGGTGAGTGGAGAGGTTGGTTGGTGATTTAGACAGCTAGCCAGGGCATCGGTAGCAAGCTAGCATAGGATGGAGGTCTGTTGTTAGCCACCTCCTGCGCTCCGTCAGTAGATTAGTGGGGTTCCGTGTGGTAGAGGGGATCAATCCAAATCACACAACAACAACAAAAATAAAAACAATAGATATAGTTATAGAGGCCCAAGAAGAAAACATAATAATAATAATTTTAAAAAATTTTAAAAAAATGTCCGATTGTCTATTCAGATAGCAGCCGGTAAGACAGCTAACGGTTAGCAGGCCGCAGATGGGCGTTCAGGTAACGTCGCGACGGAGGAGCCAGCCGAATAACTCCTTCGGGTAGATAACGTCGGCAGTCCAGTTGTGAAGGCCCGGTGGGGCTCCGCGAAGGCAGCAAAACGGGTCCGGATAGGCGACTGCAGCCCAGGTGCGATTGATGGAACTCAGGAGTGATTGACGGAGCTTGCTTACATGATAACACTATGAAAAGAAATCAAATCTTCTATATTCCCGTGAAATTTGAGGTGTGTATATATATATACACACAGAGGCTTGCAAAACTTTTCACCCCCCTTGGCATTTTTCCTGTTTTGTTTCCTTTCAACCTGGAATTAAAATAGATTTTTGGGGTGTTTGTATCATTTAATTTACAGAAATGCCACTTTGAAGATACAAAATATGTTTTTATTGTGAAATACACAAATAAGAATAAAATACTGAAAACTTGAGTGTGCATAACTATTCACCCCCCCAAAGTCAATACTTTGTAGAGCCACCTTCTGCAGCAATTACAGCTGCAAGTCTCTTGGGGTATGTCTCTAAGCTTGGCACATCTAGCCACTGGGATTTTTTTTGCCATTCTTCAAGGCAAAACTGCTCCAGCTCCTTCAAGTTAGATGGGTTCCTCTGGTGTACAGACATCTTTTAGTCATACCACAGATTCTCAATTGGATTGAGATCTGGGCTTTGACTAGGTTTTTCCAAGACATTTAAATGTTTCCCCTTAAACCACTCGAGTGTTGCTTTAGCTGTATGCTTAGGATCATTGTCCTGCTGGAAGGTGAACCTCCATCCCTGTCTCAAATCTCTGGAAGACTGAAACAGGTTTCCCTCAAGGATTTGTCTGTATTTAGAGCCATCCATCATTCCTTCAATTCTGACCAGTTTCCCAGTTCCTGCCAATGAAAAACATGGGGATTGTGTTCTCGGGATGATGAGAGGTGTTGTGTTTACGCCACTGTTTTCCTTGATTGCCAAAAAGCTACATTTGAATCTCACCTGACCAGAGTACCGTCTTCCATATTAAGCAATGGCTTTTTTTCTGTGGAGTGTACGGTTTAAAGTGTTCCTATGGACAGATACTCAAATCTCCACTGTGGAGCTTTGCAGCTCCTTCAGGATTATCTTTGGTCTCTTAGTTCCTTGTTTGATTAATGCCCTCCTTGTCTGGTCCGTGAGTTTTGGTGGGCTGGCCTCTCTTGACAGGTTTGTTGTGGTGCCATATTCTTTCAATTTTTTAATAATGGATTTAGTGGTGCTCCGTGGGATGTTCAAAGTTTCTGATATTTTTCCATAACCCAACCCTGATCTGTACTTCTCCACAACTTTGTCCCTGACCTGTTTGGAGAGCTCCTTGGTCTTCATGGTGCCGGTTGCTGTGTGGTGCTGCAGACTCTGGGGCATTTCAGAACAGGTGTATATATACTGAGATCATGTGACAGATCATGTGACACTTAGATTGCACACAGGTGGACTTTATTTAACTAATTACGTGACTCCTGAAGGTAATTGGTTGCACCAGATCTTATTTAGGGGCTTCACGGCAAAGGGGGTGAATACATATGCACGCACCACTTTTCAGTTTTTAATTTTTTTTAAAACAAGTTATTGTTTTCATTTCACTTCACTAATTTAGACTATTTTGTGTATGTCCATTACATGAAATCCAAAGAAAAATCCATGTCAATTACAGGTTGTAATGCAACAAAATAAGAAAAACACCAAGGGGGATGAATACTTTTGCAAGGCACTGTATATGTATGTACAGTAGATACTTTTGTACCTGTTTCCTCCAGCATCTTCACAAGGTCCTTTGCTGTTGTTCTGGGACTGATTTGCACTTTTTGCACCAAAGTACGTTCATCTCTAGGAGACAGAACGTGTCTCCTTCCTGAGCGGTATGACGGCTGCGTGGTCCCATGGTGTTTATACCTGCATACTATTGTTTGTACAGATGAACGTGGTACCTTCAGGTGTTTGGAAATTGCTCCCAAGGATGAACCAGACTTGTGGAGGTCTAAAGCTTGTAAAGCCATGACATCATTTTCTGGAATTCTCCAAGCTGTTTAAAGGCACAGTCAACTTAGTGTATGTAAACTTCTGACCCACTGGAATTGTGATACAGTGAATTACAGGTGAAATAATCTGTCTGTAAACAATTGTTGGAAAGATGACTTGTGTCATGCACAAAGTAGATGTCCTAACTTACCTTCCAAAACTACAGTTTGTTAACGAGAATTTGTGGAGTGGTTGCCATTGGATGAATCCCAGAACACATAACACACATAACACCAGTCTGTGCTAGCAAAACAGTCCTGTAGCGTAGCATCCGCGTCATCTGACCATTTCCTTATTGAGCGAGTCACTGGTCCTTCCTACTTTCCTATTTTAGTTTTTGCTCGTAACCAGGAATCAGGATGATAGATTTATGGTCAGACTTGCCAAATGGAGGGCGAGGGAGAGCTTTGTATGTGTCTCTGTGTGTGGAGTAAAGGTGGTCTAGAGTTTTTTTCCCTCTGGTTGCACATGCTGGTAGAAATGAGGTAAAAAACAGATTTAAGTTTGTGCCACTTCTGGATGAGCATTTTTTTATTTGCTTATGGCCTTAACAGCTCGTTGAGTGTGGTCTTAGTGCCAGCAACGGTTTGTGGTGGTAAACAGATGGCTACGAATCATTTTTATGAGAACTCATATAGTGTGGTCTATAGCTTATCTTGAGATACTCTACCTCAGACGAGCAATACCCTGAGACTTCTTCAATATTAGACATCGCGCACCAGCTGTTTTTGACAAATAGACACACACCTACGCACCTCGTCTAACCAGACAAAGCTGCTTTGCCCCTGAAGCTAGGAAAGCAGAGTCCCTTCCCATCTTCCGAAAACATCTGAAACCCTACCTCTTCAATGGGTATCTTAAATAATCCCCCCCCCCACACACACACACCTAAAAAAAAGAAGTATTTTGTGAAACAGCAATCGCACTTCACAATTATTTCCTCCTTTACTAGCTATGACTTTGCTGATAGCTACTTTATTTAGGAAAAATGTACTTTCTATGCCTGTGATATGTGGTTGTCCCTCCTAGTTATCTGTAGATGTAGGGACTAACTGTAGGTCACTCTGGATAAGAGCATCTGCTAAATGACTAAAATGTATTCGGATGCTGCTACTCTGTTTATTATCCATCCTGATGGCGTAGTCACTTTTAACCTACATGTACAGTACCATTCAAAAGTTTGGAAACACTTACTCATTCAAGGTTATTTTAAAATATATTTTGTTACTATTTTCTACATTTGAGAATAATAGTGAAGACATCAAAACTGTGAAATAACACATATGGAATCATATATTATGCAAAAAAGTTTATATTATATTATATATATTTTAGCCACCCTTTGCCTTGATGACAGTTTTGCAACTGTTGGCATTCTCTCAACCAGCTTCATGAGGTTGTCACCTGGAATGCATTTCAATTAACAGTTCTGCCTCTTTAAAAGTTCATTTGTGGAATTTCTTTCCTTCTCAATGCGTTTGAGCCAAGTCCATATTATGACAAGAACAGCTCAAATAAGCAAAGAGAAAAAACAGTCCATCATTACTTTAAGACATGAAGGTCAGTAACTTTTAAAGTTTCTTCAAGTGCAGTCACAAAAACCATCAAGCGCTATGATGAAACTGGCTCTCATGAGGACCGCCACAGGAAAGGAAGACCCAGAGTTACCTCTGCTGCAGAGGATAAGTTCATTAGAGTTACCAGCACCAGAAATTGCAGCTCAAATAAATGCTTCACAGAGTTCAAGTAACAGACACATCTCAACATCAACTGTTCAGAGAAGACTGTGTGAATCAGGCCTTCATGGTCAAATTGCTGCAATGAAACCACCAGGTTTGCCCTTAGTGGGACTATCATTTGTTTTTCAACAGGACAATGACCCAACACACCTCCAGGCTGTGTAAGGGCTATTTTACCAAGAAGGAAAGTGATGGAGTGCTGCATCAGATGACCTGGCCTCCACAATCACCCAACCTAAACCCAATTGAGATGGTTTGGGACCGCAGAGTGAGGGAAAAGCAGCCAACAAGTGCTCCTTCAAGACTGTTGGAAAAGCATTCCAGGTGAAGCTGGTTGAGAAAATGCCAAGAGTGTGCAAAGCTGTCAGCAAGGCAAAGGGTGGCTACTTTGAAGAATCTAAAATATACTTTGATTTGTTTAACACTTTTTTGCTTACGACATTTATTTATTTATTCTTTAAAAAAATGTCACCTTTATTTAACCAGGTAGGCTAGTTGAGAACAAGTTCTCATTTAGAACTGCAACCTGGCCAAGATAAAGCAAAGCAGTTGCGACACAAACAACAACACAGAGTTACACATGGAATAAACAAACAAACAGTCAATAATACAATAGAAAAAGTCTATATACAATGAAATGATTCGATATGTGTTATTTCATTGTTTTGATGTCTTCACTATTATTCTACAATGTAGAAAATCGTAACAATAAAGAAAAACCCTTGAATGAGTAGGTGTGTCCAAACTTCTGACTGGTACTGTATATATTACCTCAATCACCTTAACTACCTCGTACCCCCAGCACATTGACTAGGTACCGGTGCTCCTTGTATATAGCCTCGCTATTGTTATTTTATTGTGTTAGTATTTCCTTATTTAGTGCAAATGTTCTTACTTTTTAACTGTGCATTGTTGGGAAAGGGCATTTCACAGTAATGTTGTATTTGCCGCACGTGACAAATAAAATTAGATTTAATTAAAAGGCCTTTATTTTACAAAGCCAATGATGAAAGTTGGAGTTTCCAAAACTCTATTTGGATTACGTTCCTTGAAACATGCCAGTTATTTTTGGCAATGTTCTACAGAACAGCAGAACAATGTTTCAAATGTCAAGGACATCTCTAGTGTATCTGGTTTCTTCATTCCATTTTATTGTCCCATAAAACATAGAATGTCAAACTAATCTGGGTCTGTCTGTATTTCGGTCTTCGGTCTGAATAGCACGTCTTTCCATGTTCTGAAGCTGAAGTTCACCACAGTACAATCCTCCATCATGTAAATCACCTCCGCTCCTCACACAAGACATCACTACTCAAAGGTCATCGGTAAACAAGCATATATTTTCAAACCAAATCTCTATTTGTAGAACATACGCCCAGCCAGGTCACCCGTGATACAAGTCAGTGTTCGAGATGATGCAGAAACTTGCCACTAGGGACAACAATGAGCGATGTTACCTTCAAGTAGCCTTTGGTTTTGCTAAGGCGTTGTGGACGGGCGTAAGCATCTGCCATAACATAAATTGTGACCTTATTTGACCTTTTCTGCTGCTTTTGAGACACGGTTCAATCCCACTTTGAGACAATACTTGTTGAGTAATTAAAACACTAAATAATCACAACTATTGGTCACTTATGTATTGTTATAATATGTATACATTATAGAATTGTCAGTTAATTACAATATTAATGAAAAATATTTTTTTACTGCACTCTAGAGTTGTAGGCCTTGATACCTTACAATGTATTTACATACATACAGATTCTGTGTGTGTGTGTGTGTGAGTGAGAGAGAGAGAGCGAGAGAGAGAGAGAGAGAGAGAGAGAGAGAGAGAGAGAGAGAGAGAGAGGAGAATGTGTGTGTGTGTGAGTGAGAGAGAGGAGAATGTGTGTGTGTGAGTGAGAGAGAGAGAGGAGAGAATGTGTGTGTGTGTGAGAGAGAGAGAGAGGAGAGAATGTGTGTGTGTGTGTGTGTGTGAGAGAGAGAGGGGGGGAATGTGTGTGTGTGTGAGAGAGAGAGAGAGAGAGGAGAATGTGTGTGTGTGTATGAGAGAGAGTGAAAGGAGAATGTGTGTGTGTGTGTGTGAGAGAGGAGAATGTGTGTGTGTGTGTGTGTGTGAGAGAGAGAGAGGAGAATGTGTGTGCGTGCGTGTGTGTGTGAGAGAGAGAGGAGAATGTGTGTGTGTGTGAGAGAGAGAGGAGAATGTGTGTGTGTGTGAGAGAGAGAGAGAGGAGAATGTGTGTGTGTGTGAGAGAGAGAGGATAATGTGTGTGTGTGTGTGTGTGTGTGTGTGAGAGAGAGAGGAGAATGTGTATGCATGTTTATTTTTTCCCTTGTCATCCACCCCCCCTGCTATTCTGATTCATAAAAAGCTGAGGTCTGGAACTCCCTACAGGTCACCTCTCTCTTCATTCATTGGCCTTGGTTACCTGATGACTCACCCTGAATTTTAAATCGCCACATACATTCATTGCGGAGAGCAAACTTCAGTTTGGCCGGAGCGGTGTGGATGGGTAGCCAGGGAATGGTTTTGGTACATAAGAAATACTCTTGCATGACAATAAACATATTTGCCTGCCACCCCTGGGAACCCTGTACCTACAGTGCCTTCAGGAAGTATTCAGACCCTTTGACTTTTCCCTCATTGTTACATTACAGGCTGATTCTAAAATTGATCAAATATCCCCCCCCCCCCAATCTACACACAATACCCTATAGTGACAAAGCAAAAACAGGTTAAAAAAATATTGTGACAATTACTATTTCTTTTTTTTAAATAATGAAATGTCACATTTACATAAGTATCAGACCCTTTACTCGGTACTTTGTTGAAGCACCTTTGGCAGCAATTACAGCATCAAGTCTTCTTTTGTATGACGCTACAAGCTTGGCACACCTGTATTTGGGGAGTTTCTCCCATTCTTCCCTGCAGATCCTCTCAAGGTCTGTCAGGTTGGATGGGGAGTGTCGCTGCACAGCTATTTTAGGGTCTCTCCAGAGATGTTAAATCGGGTTCAATTCCAGGCTCTGTCTAGGCCACTCAAGGACATTCAGAGATCTATCCCGAAGCCTCTCCTGCGTTGTCTTGGCTGTGTCCTTAGGGTCGTTGTCCTGTTTGAAGTTGAACCTTTGCCCCAGTCTGAGAACTTGCTCCAGAGCACTCAGGACTTCATCAAGGATCTCTCTGTGCTTTGCTCCATTAATCTTTTCCTCAATCCTGACTTCAATCTTGGTTCCATCAGACCAGATTATCTTGTTTCTCATGGTCTGAGAGTCTTTAGGTGCCTTTTGGCAAACTCCAAGTGGGCTGTCGTGCCTTTTACCGAGGAGTGGCTTCCATCTGGCCACTCTACCATAAAGGCCTGATTGATGGAGTGCTGCAGAGATGGTTGCCCTTCTGGAAGGTTCTCCCATCTCCACAGAGGAACTCTAGAGCTGTGTGACCATGGCCCTTTTCCCCCGATTGCTCAGATTGGCTGGATGGCCAGCTCTAGGAAGAGTCTTGGTGGTTACAAACGTCTTTCATTTAAGAATGATGGAGGCCACTGTGTTCTTGGGGATCTTAAATGCTGCAGACATGTTTTGGTACCCTTCCCCAGATCTGTGCCTCGACACAATCCTGTCTCGGAGCTCTACGGACCATTCCTTCGAACTCATGGCTTGGTTTTGCTGACATGCACTCTCAACTGTGGGACCTTATATAAAATGTGTGTGCCTTTCTGAATCATGTCAAATGAATTGAATTTACCACAGGTGGACTCCAATCAAGTTGTAGAAACATCAAGGATAATCAATGGAAACTGGATGCACCTGAGCTCAATTTCAATTCCATAGCAAAGGGTCTGAATACTTTTGTAAATAAGGTATTTTTGTTTTTTTATTTATAATATATTTGCAACAATTTCTGAAAACATTTGCTTTGTCATTATGGGGTATTGTGTGCAGATTGCTGTTGTAGCATAATCAGAATCCTCTAGGTAACATTGATAAATAAGATTGTATTAATTTTCATAAGTATGCTTATCTGGGGAAAGTTACTTGGGCCCAGAGAGGGGAGAGGTCGGGTTAGTCTTATCTGTGAGTGTGTCTGTAAACTATTCCTAAACCATGTGAGGGGATGGTGTGATTAATGAGGAACCAGTTAGTTGGCGCCACAATGCCTGTGTGCCAGTCACTCCTCTCTGTAAGCTTGTCCAGGAGGGGTTGTATTTTTTATGGGAGTATCTAGAAATTGACAATTGATATATGCCATTGGATGAGGTAATGTTTTGGTCCTAAATGGTACCAAGAATGAGATAAGAACTTTGTCTAAGAGGGCAAACTGAAGGATAATTTATTGCTCATGCTGTCTGGCTATAGGATACTTATTTTTTCTGGTAAAAGGTTCTTTGTATAATGTTCCTAAGATCTGTTATTTGTCATGTGAGTTTTGATGGGTGTGTCTTGGCTATAAATGATACTAAGGACTGTTTTGTAAGCACTCTCAGATAATTAATTTATGGACACTGAATTGATCTGAGAGTCACAGGGCTATGGTGAAGCTCATATAATTAAAGATGGACTTTATGATATGACTCTGACTTGTGTGTGGCTTGATCTCTCATGATTTGGTAATACAGGAAATTTCCACGATATTGCTGACATTTTTTTAAATCAATTTTTAGAATAAGGCTGTAACATAACAAAATGTGGGAAAAGTCAAGGGGTCTGAATAATTTCTGAAGGCCCGGTATGTGAGGGCTGTTGGGGCCCTGTTTCAGCGCCAGATGACAAAATCTGCACACACTCCCAGAGGTTTACTGGTCAGCTGACTTCCTTTTGATCATTAATTTAAAAAATCTGAGAAATATCCAATATTCCAAACAGTTGCTCTAACTGTGAATGTAATTTATTGCACATAATCCTCAAATAAAATGTAGCATAAAATAAAATAAACAATGTATCTACATTGGGTCTAATGTGTGTGTGTGTGAGAGTGGGCTATGTTTTATGTGCACACAGAATTTCCTCAAACTGTACACATTAAGCAATACTGTTTTACAATATTATCAATA
The DNA here is from genome assembly GCF_002021735.2 of Oncorhynchus kisutch. Taxonomy (NCBI): domain Eukaryota; kingdom Metazoa; phylum Chordata; class Actinopteri; order Salmoniformes; family Salmonidae; genus Oncorhynchus; species Oncorhynchus kisutch. Next base: position 77,481,647 of record NC_034184.2, read on the forward strand.
TCACTTTGATTTGGTAGATATTTAGAGTAATTATGTAGATATTGATAATGGAAATGTAGGCATACAGTAGATATCTCCAATCCTAAAATAAAATGGAAGATTCATAAAATAAACAAGTTATTACAATTGATTTATATTGGGGATAATGTGTGTGTGTGTGTGTGTGTGTGTGTGTGGGAGACAGAGACACAGAGAGAGAGCGTGTGTGTGCATGTTTTATGTTTCCTTGTCAGCCACCCATCTCTGCTTTGTCAGTCTTGATAGGCCCCATATATGCACCTCTGTGTGAGGCTGTCGGGCACTGGTGGAGAGCATGGCCGATCTGAAAGAGAGATGCACAAAGTGACAGTAACTATACAGGTCAACAACATGTTTGTGTGCACATCTGTTGGTGTGAGTGAGTGAGCGTATGTAATATAATTATGAATGACCTGTATCCATCTGGGTTTTCCTCAATAGTTTCTCTCTTCACGGCCAGTGTAGTAGGACCTGGTGCAGCCGGTAAATTAAATACCACAGCAGAGGACTGCTGTGACTGCAGATGAACTGCTGGGGGTGGCAGATCTAAAAGAGAAAGGCCTAGATTCAATCAGATCAAGAGTTAACCGCCGAAAGCCGACACCCGCATAGCTGAGGTGTAACTGCCTCGGAACTGTCAAATCGGTGAGCAGCTGCACCCATCCTACTCGCGTTACAAATTCAAAACGAGAAAGTTTAGGCTATACAGACATATTGATGCTCAAATTAAAAAATAATTAAATTCAATAATGAGGATTTCTATCAGACTACTCAAGGTGTAGATTACATCTCACATTCCAGTGTTCAAACTTGTAAACAGGGCTGCATGAGTTTTCTGTTCATGCGACTCCGTGCAGCCAATGGCAATGTCCGCTTTAAGTATAATGCCAGTAGCAGCTTGTGAATGACAGCTCTAACACAGTTCCACCTCAGACACCACCAAAACAACCGCTATGTGGATGTCAGCTAAAGTGGATGTGATTGAATAGAGCCCCAAGTGAGGGAGAGTGTGCATGTGTGTATACATGTATGTGATAATCACCTGTCACAGCCGGTGTAGCAGGTGCAGGGGCTGATGAATGCAGCTGTGAGGACTGGTGTTGAGCTAATAGGGGTGTCAGATTTTTTTTAAAGAAAGGTAAAAAAAAATTAAGTGAAAATAATTATACAACAAAACTGAGTGAGTGAGTGAGTGAGTGTGTATACGTGTGTGTGATAATTACCTGGACCACATCACATGGCTTCAGGTCTTCAAGCCTCTGGAAGTTCCAGCGTGCCACTCCAGGCCACGAACAGCTTGGTGGAAACACGGTTACCTGTCACCCACGAGCAGGTTGGCAGATCTTAAAGCAGGTTGGCAGATCTTAAAGCAGGTTGGCAGATCTTAAAGCAGGTTGGCAGATGACAAAACCTTGACTATACACAAACCTAAATTAAAGTGTGTGTGTGGCAACCACGCAGCAGACTTGATTTTCCCTACTGCTCATTGTACTTCCCCTCACAATCTGTGGTGTGTGTGATCTGTGTTATTGTGACTCAGACCCGAGTCAACCTGACCACATCCTCGTAGTAGGACATTCAGTGATTCTCTTTGGGGGGGAAAAAACTGTGTACAGTAAAAAGGATATCAAATATTCAGATCTGGATTGACAAGTACGCTAAATCATGTGACGTTACAAAACCTCTAGGGCTTAGTCTACACAAATGAACCCGCATCTGCATAAATGCCCGGGTAGATTTTGAGCAGTGTTTTGGGTTGTTGTCTTGTTGAAATATCCAGCCCCGGTGTATCTTCAACTTTGTGACTCATTCTTCAACATTATTCCCAAGAATCTGCTGATATTGAGTGGAATCCATGCGACCCTCAACTTTAACAAGATTCCCAGTACCGGCACTGGCCACACAGCACCACAGCATGATGGAACCCCCACCAAATTTTACTGTGGGTAGCAAGTGTTTTTCTTGGAACGCTGTGTTCTTTTGCCGCCATGCATAATGTCCCTTGTTATGACCAAATAACTCTATCTTTGTTTCATCAGTCCACAGCACCTTATTCCAAAATGAAGCTGGCTTGTCCAAATGTGCATTTGCATACCTCAAGCGACTCTGTGTCGTGTGTGCAGAAAAGGCTTCTTCCGCATCACTCTCCCATACAGCTTCTCCTTGTGCAAAGTGCGCTGAAGTGTTGAACGATGCACAGTGACACCATCTTCAGCAAGATGATGTTGTAGGTCTTTGGAGGTGGTCTGTGGGCTGTTTTTGACCGTTCTCACCATCCTTCACCTTTGCCTCTCCGATATTTTACTTGGCCTGCCACTTCTGGCCTTAACAAGAACTGTGCCTGTGGTTTTCCATTTCCTCACTATGTTCCTCACAGTGGACACTGACAGCTTAAATCTCTGCGATAGCTTTTTGTAGCCTTCCTCTAAACCATAATGTTGAACAATCTCTGTTTTCAGGTCATTTGAGAGTTGTTTTGAGGCCCCCATGTTGCCACTCTTCAGAGGAGAGTCAAAGAGAACAACAACTTGCAATTGGCCACCTTAAATACCTCTTCTCATGATTGGATGCACTTGTCTATGAAGTTCAAGGCTTAATGAGCTCACCAAACCAATTGTGTGTTCCAATGAATCAGTGCTAAGTAGTTACAGGTATTCAAATCAGCAGAATGACAAGGGTGCCCACATTTTTGCAGAGCCTATTTTTCACATCTGATTTAATTTCATACAACTTAATATTGCTACACTAAAAATCTTTGTCTGGACAATACACCCCAGTACTCAGCTTTTATTAGAAAATGAATGGCATGCCACTGTGATCATTTTCTGTGACGACAGAGTAAATTATTTTGCAGCCTCAGAGGGGTGCCCAAATGTTTCCATATGACTGTATAAAATATATTTCATTGATTGCTTGTATATGCTTCTATTCATTAACTCTACATCTAAATACGAACTTAATTTATCTTAAAATGTCCTCAATAGGATGTTGTACCTTAAGCCAACACTTTTTCCTGGGATTTTCCTGCTGGGGACAGAGGGCTTCAAGTTTGGGAATGGATCGGGCCTAGAGAATTGGAAAATTAACAATTATTAGTGCGCACATTTATGAAATTCAATTTTGGGTTAGCGATTTATCTCAACTGATTGAGAATTGCTGAAGATATACTGTATATGTCCATTTTCTTTTTTTCGAAATCTGCCACTGAACCATAGAATTCTATCTAGTGAGAGAGCACACAGCCGTTATGTTATTTTTGACCTGGTAAAATAAGCTATTTTCTTCAAGGGAGACCTGGCAAAGAGGGCAGTAAAAGACGTATCCATAGCAGCAGCTATGGTATGGATAAAAACAATGTGACAACACCACAGCCGCATGAATGTGTGATCTCTATAATATTAGCTCATTTAACCATTTCCAGACCAAACGAATAACAGAACAGTAGGAAGACTACTGTTGATGTACTGTAGCCTACTGTACCCCATCACATCAACCAACTAATATCTAGTGACAAGGCTACGTTGTTATCGTTTAGTAATGTTGTACTGTAGCCTACTGTACCCCATCACATCAACCAACTAATATCTAGTGACAAGGCTACGTTGTTATCGTTTAGTAATGTTGTACTGTAGCCTACTGTACCCCATCACATCAACCAACTAATATCTAGTGACAAGGCTACGTTGTTATCGTTTAGTAATGTTGTACTGTAGCCTACTGTACCCCATCACATCAACCAACTAATATCTAGTGACAAGGCTACGTTGTTATCATTTAGTAATGTTGTACTGTAGCCTACTGTACCCCATCACATCAACCAACTAATATCTAGTGACAAGGCTACGTTGTTATCGTTTAGTAATGTTGTACTGTAGCCTACTGTACCCCATCACATCAACCAACTAATATCTAGTGACAAGGCTACGTTGTTATCGTTTAGTAATGTTGTACTGTAGCCTACTGTACCCCATCACATCAACCAACTAGTATCTAGTGACAAGGCTACGTTGTTATCGTTTAGTAATGTTGTACTGTAGCCTACTGTAGCCCATCACATCAACCAACTAGTATCTAGTGACAAGGCTATGTTGTTATCGTTTAGTAATGTTGTACTGTAGCCTACTGTATCACATAATCAACCAACTTGCCAACTAGTAATGACAAGTGTTGTCATTCAGTAATACTATAACAGTATTGTAGCCTGCTGTGCACCACATTAACCAGCTACTTTAATTATCTAGCTAACGTTAGCTACAAAGATGGAGACATCCACATAGGAGATTAGCTGGTGTTGTTAGCATTAGCTAGCTAGCATGTTAGCTATCAAACTATGTTAAACCATGCTTATATAGTAAGATAAGGCCAATCGGACTGAAATATTTAACAGGCTGAATGTAAATTTATGTGACTCACTAGCTAAAACTTTAGCTTGCTAGCTCAGTGACTGCTGTTGGGCGAAAAAATATGCACCTCTTCCTGTTTACAGTTCCCTATGCAAAATCAGACGAGCGCCACAAAACCAACCAGTGGCCAGACGTATATTACACCCGGGTTGTTTTAGAAACCCTGCCACATCGCGCCAGCCACGCCAAAGGTTGCATGTTGAATCTAGTGATAGAAAGTTGTTTTTGAGATGTTTGTTTTAAGCCTATCCCAAACCTTAACCATTTGGAGTTAATGCCTAAACAGAACCTTAAACACTTAGAAATTTGGAACAATTTAGAAAATTGATGTTCGACAAACATGGATGAGCGTCTAATTCTGACAGCTGGAAGCACACGCGTGCACGCACACGCACACACACACACGTGCGCAGAGAGACACACATACACACACACCTATTATCGTAAATAATTTGCGGTGAGGGTGATTTAATTTGCATCTCCAAAATTATTTTACCTGGTCTCCAAATCAATCCCTTCACTCCCTCCCTCTTCTCAGATGAATGAGTTTACAAGGAGCCTCAGTTATTCTGAATTAAATGTTTTTGCTCTAGCAATATTATACCGCCCACATACCCCAGTTTCTCCCTCCCTCCCTCCCTCCCTCCCTCCCTCCCTCCCTCCCTCCCTCCCTCCCTCCCTCCCTCCCTCCCTCCCTCCCTCCCTCCCTCCCTCCCTCCCTCCCTCCCTCCCTCCCTCTCTCCCTCCCTCTCTCCTCTCTTCCCTCCCCCTCTTTCACCCCCCCCCCTCACTCTTTGTTGTTTGTCATTATGCCAAAGACATCTTGTCATTTGCTGCTTCATACCTCAACACCTCCAATTAATCTAACTCCTATGAGTCACACACAAACACAGACGCACTTAATCAAGCTCGTTTGTCACCGCAGTACGGATGTAATGAACTGACTGACAGACTGAACGTATGGGGTTTAACACAGAGGTGAACACAACCTTGTCAAGGACCCTTACACTAACATGTGTAACTAAAGTGTTTTGAAGACTTGACTTGGTGCATGTGTGTTGCATCATGGCATGTCAGTACCACGGTAATATCACGGTACCAAAACGTCATGATACTTATGATACCAACATTAGAATACTGTACAGTCGTGGCCAAAAGTTGAGAATGACACAAATATACATTTTCACAAAGTCTGCTGCCTCAGTTTGTATGATGGCAAATTGCATATACCGTAATTTCCGGACTATAAGCCGCTACTTTATTCCCACGCTTTGAACCTCGCGGTTTATACCATGACGCGGCTAATTTATGGATTTTTCCCGCTTTCACAAGATTCATGCCGCCAAAAAACTGAGCATAATGTGACGTAAATCGAGACCGCTCAAACTTCCCATCATTCTGATTACGGTAGTCATTTTGTCACCCTCATCATGGCAAAGACACGGAGAAATGCATATGATGCAGCTTTCAAGTTGAAGGCGATCGATCTGGCTGTTGGAAAAGGAAATGGAGCTGCTGCACGGGAGCTTTGCCTTAATGAGTCGATTATAAGACTTTGGAAACAGCAGCGTGAGGAACTGACTCAGTGCAAAAAGACAACAAACCTTTCAGAGGGAAGAAAAGCAGATGGCCCAAAGTATTTTCAGCCACTAGAACACAGTGTAAATCGTGCATTTAAGGTGGCGCTCCTTGTTCAGTGGGGGGCTTGGATGACAAGTGGGGATAAATCCTTCACTAAAACGGGCCGCATGCGAAGAGCAACTTATGGTCAAGTCTGCCAGTGGGTCCTGACAGTGTGGAGCATTGTCAAAAAATCCACTATCATCAACGGGTTTCGAAAGGCTGGACTGCTGCATGTTGAAGGTGCAGCATGAGCTCAGCAGGGTATTTGCCTCCGGATGAAAGTGACGAGAGCGACAATGAAAACGATCCAACATCGGATGAAGCCATTCTGAGGCTATTCAACTCCGACACCGAAGGAGATGACTTCAGTGGTTTCAGTGCACAGGAGGAGGAAGATAGTGACCAAGTTAATTTGTTTCAATGTACCGGTAGACACCTGCGGCTTATAGACATGTGCGGCTTATTTATGTACAAAATACATATTTTTTATAATTCAGTGGGTGCGGTTTATATTCAGGTGCTCTTAATAGTCCAGCAATTACGGTACTCCAGAATGTTAAGAAGAGTGATCAGATGAATTGCAATTCATTGAAAAGTCCCTCTTTGCCATGCAAATGAACTGAATCCCCCAAAAACATTTCCACTGCATTTCAGCCCTGCCACAAAATGACCAGCTGACATCATATCAGTGATTCTCTCGTTAACACAGGTGTGAGTGTTGACGAGGACAAGGCTGGAGATCACTCTGTCATGCTGATTGAGTTCGAATAACAGACTGGAAGCTTCAAAAGGAGGGTGGGGCTTGGAATCATTGTTCTTCCTCTGTCAACCATGGTTACCTGCAAGGAAGTATTGAAGTAGCGAGCAATATTGACAGCCTACATATCATAATATGTATATATGTATGTATGTATGTATGTATGTATGTATGTATGTATGTGTGTGTGTGTGTGTGTGTGTGTGTGTGTGTGTGTGTGTGTATATATAATATGTATATGTTATAACCAAGAGCACAGACAAGTCTGAATGGACTTTGAAAGTTCACTGTCATGCAGCTTCTGGGTGTCAGAGGTAAAATGGAGCACCGCTTCGCGACAGGCATGCTTGCAGATTTACAGCAAAGAAAACGTCTCGTCTCTAAACGGGTAAAAACATATGACCCATATTACCGGAGATAACTTTTTTTCTTTCTATCGGGACTCGCGCGCATTATATATTATTTCACAAATGTCCGTTTTAAACTAATCCGGGTCGCAAATGATTGGTTTGATAACAATAACAAACATTGTTCAGTCATGTTACCTAGCTAGCAAACAACCTGGTAACTTGACAGTAGGTTTAGGCACATCTGATTGGCTCAGGAATGAAAGAAAAGGGTCTGCTACTCATGAGTTGTGATTCGTATAGGTAGGATTCGTATAGGTAGGATTCGTATAGGTAGGATTCGTATAGGTAGGATTCGTATAGGTAGGATTCATATAGGTAGGATTCGTATAGGTAGGATTCGTATAGGTAGGATTCATATAGGTAGGATTCATATAGGCCTAATAGAAGCCTGAACCATTTAAAAAAATCTATGTATTTCTGGTGCGTCTTAAATTCTGTTTGGTGCCTAACGTTTTAAAAGTTGGGAGGAGTGTGTTTGTGGGAGAGAGAGTGGTGTGTGTTTATGAGAGTGAGGGAGACGGAGTGTGTGTCTCTGTTAACTGAAGAGTTAACAAGGTTTAATGCAGTGTTTTCCCCTTACTGTGACACATTGACATTCAGATCATTATGCATGTATATTCCTTCCATCCATTCTTTCAGCCAAGTTACATTTGCTAATGTGAGCAAATCAGTCATTCTATGCAGTATTCTATTAAACACTGAACAGTGTGAAGTTAAATTCAATGTGTTGTACTGAGTAGAAGTGTGATTTTCAGTGCCAGGTTTTTGGAGAACGTTTTGGAAAACAGGAACAAGCGCCCGGGGGACGGCACTATACTACTTGGTATCGTGATACTTGGCCTGATATTGTATGTAAAATGTTAGTGTCGTGAAAACACTAGTGTGTGTGTATAGTTACCGGCCATAGCAGGTAGGCCAGACTGCAGTGTGCGTATAGTTACCGGCCATAGCAGGTAGGCCAGACTGCAGTGTGCGTATAGTTACCGGCCATAGCAGGTAGGCCAGACTGCAGTGTGGTACAGTTACCGGCCATAGCAGGTAGGCCAGACTGCAGTGTGCGTATAGTTACCGGCCATAGCAGGTAGGCCAGACTGCAGTGTGCGTATAGTTACCGGCCATAGCAGGTAGGCCAGACTGCATCCCTGTAGAAACACCAGAGGTAGTTGTGTCATGTTGAGGGTGTGGTACAGTCTCTACTGAAGCCATGGTCTGGTCAAACCTTCCTGTCAGCCAGATCACCCAGGGTCACTATAGTATCCACTTGGAGAGAGAGACCGAGAGAGAGAATAGTTATCATCTGAAGGTCTTACCCTGGAGCATTGGTGTCTTCTTTGGACCATGGGAAAGAGTCCCCCATACAGACCCCCCAACATTACCTCCAGCAGCATTTGTTCTCCAACTCGACTTAAGACCACTTTTGAAGTCTGAAAATATCCTACAAACTGTGATTGCCATTTTAAGTCAGGAAAGAGAAAAGTGTAGTCTTTAGATGGAAAGGTTGACATATTTTTATCTCTTCAAACATCTGGAGAGCCATCGAAATAACTATAATTTACCCAAACCCCTCCCTCTCTCTCTCTCTCCCCCTCTCTGACCTCACACTTCTATCTGTCCACCTGCTCTCCCTTATTCCCTACCTCTATTTTTCCAGTCTCCCTCGGGTAAATACATACTTTTTGACAGCATCCCATCTGATTTAAACAAATCTTTCCACACAAGTCATCAACTGGCAGCTTTATTAAATAGTACCTGCAAAACACCAGTCTCAACGTCAACAGTGAAGAGGCGACTCCGGGATGCTGGCCTTCTAGGCAGAGTTGCAAAGAAAAAGCCATATCAGACTGGCCAATAAAAATAAAAGATGAAGATGAGCAAAAGCAGACACCGGACAGAGGAACTCTGCCTAGAAGGCCAGCATCCCGGAGTCGCCTCTTTACTGTTGACGTTGAGACTGGTGTTTTGTGTGTACTACAACATGCTCTTGGTGTGTGTCATTTTAATCATATAAAAATAAGGAATAAGAAGGGGCCTATCCCTTCAGACCACTGTAATTTAGCAGGTACACCATTGAAATGTTATGTTCTAATTACTACCACAAATATGGCCACCCACCGTGGAATGTCAACTTAAATGGTCATGTCTATTCTATTATCTATATTTCCTATGGAGGTTTGACTTTATAATAAATAAAAAAATACCATTAAAGTCAACATTCTCTGATGTCTGGCCAGCCAACCATTTTTCTGATACCATTTGTAAGTAGCAATTTAAATGCTATTCCCATTTTAGTACATTTATCAGCCAAAACATGATACCCATCCTGTAGGCCTGATCACCAACAACGACGAGACAGCATATAGGGAGGAGGTCAGAGACCTGGCCGTGTGGTGCCAAGACAAATCAAAGTTTGTTTGTCATGTGCGCCCAATACAACAGGTGTAGACCTTACAGTGAAATGCTTACTTACAGGCTCTAACCAATAGTGCAAAAAAGGTATTAGGTGAACAATAGGTAAGTAAAGAAATAAAACAGTAAAAAGACAGGCTACATACAGTAGAGAGGCTATATACAGTAGAGAGGCTATATACAGTAGTGAGGCTATATACAGTAGAGAGGCTATATACATTAGAGAGGCTATATACAGTAGAGAGGCTACATACAGTAGAGAGGCTACATACAGTAGAGAGGCTATATACAGTAGAGAGGCTATATACAGTAGAGAGGCTATATACAGTAGAGAGGCTATATACAGTAGAGAGGCTACATACAGTAGAGAGGCTATATACAGTAGAGAGGCTACATACAGTAGAGAGGCTACATACAGTAGAGAGGCTACATACAGTAGAGAGGCTATATACAGTAGAGAGGCTATATACAGTAGAGAGGCTACATACAGTAGAGGCTATATACAGTAGAGAGGCTACATACAGTAGAGAGGCTACATACAGTAGAGAGGCTATATACAGTAGAGAGGCTACATACAGTAGAGAGGCTATATACAGTAGAGAGGCTATATACAGTAGAGAGGCTACATACAGTAGAGAGGCTACATACAGTAGAGAGGCTACATACAGTAGAGAGGCTATATACAGTAGAGAGGCTATATACAGTAGAGAGGCTATATACAGTAGAGAGGCTACATACAGTAGAGAGGCTACATACAGTAGAGAGGCTACATACAGTAGAGAGGCTATATACAGTAGAGAGGCTATATACAGTAGAGAGGCTATATACAGTAGAGAGGCTACATACAGTAGAGAGGCTATATACAGTAGAGAGGCTACATACAGTAGAGAGGCTATATACAGTAGAGAGGCTATATACAGTAGAGAGGCTACATACAGTAGAGAGGCTATATACAGTAGAGAGGCTACATACAGTAGAGAGGCTATATACAGTAGAGAGGCTACATACAGTAGAGAGGCTATATACAGTAGAGAGGCTATATACAGTAGAGAGGCTATATACAGTAGAGAGGCTATATACAGTAGAGAGGCTACATACAGTAGAGAGGCTATATACAGTAGAGAGGCTACATACAGTAGAGAGGCTATATACAGTAGAGAGGCTACATACAGTAGAGAGGCTACATACAGTAGAGAGGCTATATACAGTAGAGAGGCTACATACAGTAGAGAGGCTATATACAGTAGAGAGGCTACATACAGTAGAGAGGCTACATACAGTAGAGAGGCTATATACAGTAGAGAGGCTACATACAGTAGAGAGGCTATATACAGTAGAGAGGCTATATACAGTAGAGAGGCTACATACAGTAGAGAGGCTACATACAGTAGAGAGGCTAATACAGTAGAGAGGCTACTACAGTAGAGAGGCTATATACAGTAGAGAGGCTATATACACGTAAGAGAGGCTATATACAGTAGAGAGGCTATATACAGTAGAGAGGCCTACATACAAGTAGAGAGGCTACATACACGTAGAGGAGGCTACATACAGTAGAGCGGCTAATATACAGTAGAGAGGCTATATACAGTAGAGAGAGCTACATACAGTAGAGAGGCTACATACAGTAGAGAGGCTAATACAGTAGAGAGGCTATATACAGTTAGAGAGGCTACATACAGTAGAGAGTCTATATACAGTAGAGAGGCTACATACAGTAGAGAGGCTACTATACAGTAGAGGGCTATATACAGTAGAGAGGCTTACATATAGTAGAGAGGCTAATACAGTAGAGAGGCTACATACAGTAGAGAGGCTATATACAGTAGAGAGGCTATATACAGTAGAGAGGCTATATACAGTAGAGAGGGCTACATACAGTAGAGAGGCTATATACAGTAGAGGCTATATAGTAGAGGCTACATACAGTAGAGAGGCTATATACAGTAGAGAGGCTACATACAGTAGAGAGGCTACATACAGTAGAGAGGCTATATACAGTAGAGAGGCCTACAGTAGAGAGGCTACATACAGTAGAGAGGCTATTACAGTAGAGAGGCTACATACAGTAGAGAGGCTATATACAGTAGAGAGGCTACATACAGTAGAGAGGCTACATACAGTAGAGAGGCTATATACAGTAGAGAGGCTAATACAGTAGAGAGGCTACATACAGTAGAGAGGCTACATACAGTAGAGAGGCTACATACAGTAGAGAGGCTATATACAGTAGAGAGGCTATATACAGTAGAGAGGCTACATACAGTAGAGAGGCTACATACAGTAGAGAGGCTACATACAGTAGAGGCTACATACAGTAGAGAGGCTATATACAGTAGAGAGGCTATATACAGTAGAGAGGCTACATACAGTAGAGAGGCTATATACAGTAGAGAGGCTACATACAGTAGAGAGGCTATATACAGTAGAGAGGCTATATACAGTAGAGAGGCTACATACAGTAGAGAGGCTATATACAGTAGAGAGGCTATATACAGTAGAGAGGCTACATACAGTAGAGAGGCTATATACAGTAGAGAGGCTACATACAGTAGAGAGGCTATATACAGTAGAGAGGCTATATACAGTAGAGAGGCTACATATAGTAGAGAGGCTACATACAGTAGAGAGGCTACATACAGTAGAGAGGCTATATACAGTAGAGAGGCTATATACAGTAGAGAGGCTATATACAGTAGAGAGGCTACATACAGTAGAGAGGCTACATACAGTAGAGAGGCTACATACAGTAGAGAGGCTATATACAGTAGAGAGGCTATATACAGTAGAGAGGCTATATACAGTAGAGAGGCTACATACAGTAGAGAGGCTATATACAGTAGAGAGGCTACATACAGTAGAGAGGCTATATACAGTAGAGAGGCTATATACAGTAGAGAGGCTACATACAGTAGAGAGGCTACATACAGTAGAGAGGCTATATACAGTAGAGAGGGCTATATACAGTAGAGAGGCTACATACAGTAGAGAGGCTATATACAGTAGAGAGGCTACATACAGTAGAGAGGCTATATACAGTAGAGAGGCTATATACAGTAGAGAGGCTATAAAAGTAGCGAGGCTATATACAGTAGAGAGGCTATATACAGTAGAGAGGCTATATACAGTAGAGAGGCTATATACAGTAGAGGCTATATACATTAGAGAGGCTATATACAGTAGAGAGGCTATAAAAGTAGAGAGGCTATAAAGTAGCGAGGCTATATACAGTAGAGAGGCTACATACAGTAGAGAGGCTACATACAGTAGAGAGGCTACATACAGTAGAGAGGATTATACAGTAGAGAGGCTATATACAGTAGAGAGGCTACATACAGTAGAGAGGCTACATACAGTAGAGAGGCTACATACAGTAGAGAGGCTATATACAGTAGAGAGGCTATATACAGTAGAGAGGCTACATACAGTAGAGAGGCTATATACAGTAGAGAGGCTACATACAGTAGAGAGGCTATATACAGTAGAGAGGCTATATACAGTAGAGAGGCTACATACAGTAGAGAGGCTACATACAGTAGAGAGGCTATATACAGTAGAGAGGCTATATACAGTAGAGAGGCTACATACAGTAGAGAGGCTATATACAGTAGAGAGGCTACATACAGTAGAGAGGCTATATACAGTAGAGAGGCTATATACAGTAGAGAGGCTACATATAGTAGAGAGGCTACATACAGTAGAGAGGCTACATACAGTAGAGAGGCTATATACAGTAGAGAGGCTATATACAGTAGAGAGGCTATATACAGTAGAGAGGCTACATACAGTAGAGAGGTACATACAGTAGAGAGGCTAATACAGTAGAGAGGCTAATACAGTAGAGAGGCTATATACAGTAGAGAGGCTATATACAGTAGAGAGGCTATATACAGTAGAGAGGCCACATACCGTAGAGAGGCTATATACAGTAGAGAGGCCTATATATACAGTAGAGAGGCTACATAACAGTAGAGAGGCTACATACAGTAGAGAGGCTTATATCCCAGTAGAGAGGCTATATACAGTAGAGAGGCTACATACAGTAGAGAGGCTATATACAGTAGAGAGGCTACATACAGTAGAGAGGCTATATACAGTAGAGAGGCTATATACAGTAGAGAGGCTATAAAAGTAGCGAGGCTATATACAGTAGAGAGGCTATATACAGTAGAGAGGCTATATACAGTAGAGAGGCTATATACAGTAGAGGCTATATACATTAGAGAGGCTATATACAGTAGAGAGGCTAATAAAAGTAGAGAGGCTATAAAAGTAGCGAGGCTATATACAGTAAGAGGCTATATACAGTAGAGAGGCTATAAAATTAGCGAGGCTATAAAAGTAGCGAAGATATATACAGTAGAGAGGCTATAAAAGTAGCGAGGCTATAAAAGTAGCGAGGCTATATACAGTAGAGGCTATAAAAGTAGAGAGGCTATAAAAGTAGCGAGGGCTACATACAGTAGCGAGGCTATAAAATTAGCGAGGCTATAAAAGTAGCGAGGCTATATACAGTAGAGGCTATAAAAGTAGCGAGGCTACATACAGTAGAGAGGCTATAAAATTAGCGAGGCTATAAAAGTAGCGAGGCTATAAAAGTAGCGAGGCTATATACAGTAGAGAGGCTATAAAAGTAGCGAGGCTATAAAAGTAGCGAGGCTATATACAGTAGAGAGGCTATAAAAGTAGCGAGGCTATATACAGTAGAGAGGCTATAAAAGTAGAGAGGCTATAAAAGTAGCGAGGCTATATACAGTAGAGAGGCTATAAAAGTAGCGAGGCTATATACAGTAGAGAGGCTATAAAAGTAGAGAGGCTATAAAAGTAGCGAGTCTATAAAAGTAGCGAGGCTATATACAGTAGCGAGGTTATATACAGTAGCGAGGCTATAAAAGTAGCGAGGCTATATACAGTAGCGAGGCTATAAAAGTAGCGAGGCTATAAAAGTAACGAGGCTATATACAGTAGAGAGGCTATAAAAGTAGCGAGGCTATAAAAGTAGCGAGGCTATATACAGTAGAGAGGCTATAAAAGTAGCGAGGCTATATACAGTAGAGAGGCTATAAAAGTAGCGAGGCTACATACAGTAGCGAGGCTATAAAAGTAACGAGGCTATATACAGTAGCGAGGCTATATACAGCAGCGAGGCTATATACAGTAGCGAGGCTATAAAAGTAGCGAGGCTATATACAGTAGAGAGGCTATAAAAGTAGCGAGGCTATAAAAGTAGCGAGGCTATATACAGTAGAGAGGCTATAAAAGTAGCGAGGCTATAAAAGTAGCGAGTCTATAAAAGTAGCGAGGCTATATACAGTAGAGAGGCTATATACAGTAGAGAAGCTAAAAAAGTAGCGAGGCTATATACAGTAGAGAGGCTATAAAAGTAGCAAGGCTATATACAGTAGAGAGGCTATAAAAGTAGCGAGGCTACATACAGTAAAGAGGCTATATAAGTAGCGAGGCTATATACAGTAGAGAGGCTATAAAGTAGCGAGGCTATATACAGTAGAGAGGCTATAAAAGTAGCGAGGCTATATACAGTAGAGAGGCTATATACAGTAGAGGCTATAAAAGTAGCGAGGCTATAAAAGTAGCGAGGCTATATACAGTAGAGGCTATAAAAGTAGCGAGGCTACATACAGTAGAGAGGCTATAAAATTAGCGAGGCTATAAAAGTAGCGAGGCTATATACAGTGGAGGCTATAAAAGTAGAGAGGCTATAAAAGTAGTGAGGCTACATACAGTAGCAAGGCTATAAAAGTAGCGAGGCTATATACAGTAGAGAGGCTATAAAATTAGCGAGGCTATAAAAGTAGCGAGGCTATATACAGTAGAGGCTATAAAAGTAGAGAGGCTATAAAAGTAGCGAGGCTACATACAGTAGCGAGGCTATAAAAGTAGCAAGGCTATATACAGTAGAGAGGCTATAAAAGTAGCGAGGCTATAAAAGTAGCGAGGCTATATACAGTAGAGGGGCTATAAAAGTAGTGAGGCTATATACAGTAGAGAGGCTATAAAAGTAGAGAGGCTATAAAAGTAGCGAGGCTATATACAGTAGAGAGGCTATAAAAGTAGCGAGGCTATAAAAGTAGCGAGGCTATATACAGTAGAGAGGCTATAAAAGTAGCGAGGCTATAAAAGTAGCGAGGCTATAAAAGTAGCGAGGCTATATACAGTAGAGAGGCTATAAAAGTAGCGAGGCTATAAAAGTAGCGAGGCTATAAAAGTAGCGAGGCTATATACAGTAGTGAGACTATAAAAGTAGCGAGGCTATATACAGTAGAGAGGCTATAAAGTAGCGAGGCTATAAAAGTAGCGAGGCTATATACAGTAGAGAGGCTATAAAAGTAGCGAGGCTATATACAGTAGAGAGGCTATAAAAGTAGAGAGGCTATAAAAGTAGCGAGGCTATATACAGTAGAGAGGCTATAAAAGTAGCGAGGCTATATACAGTAGAGAGGCTATAAAAGTAGAGAGGCTATAAAAGTAGCGAGGCTATAAAAGTAGAGAGGCTATATACAGTAGCGAGGCTATATACAGTAGCGAGGCTTTAAAAGTAGCGAGGCTATATACAGTAGCGAGGCTATAAAAGTAGCGAGGCTATAACAGTAGCGAGGCTATATACAGTAGAGAGGCTATAAAAGTAGCGAGGCTATAAAAGTAGCGAGGCTATATACAGTAGAGAGGCTATAAAAGTAGCGAGGCTATATACAGTAGAGAGGCTATAAAAGTAGCGAGGCTATAAAAGTAGCGAGGCTATATACAGTAGAGAGGCTATAAAAGTAGCGAGGCTATAAAAGTAGCGAGGCTATATACAGTAGAGAGGCTATATACAGTAGAGAAGCTATAAAAGTAGCGAGGCTATATACATTTGAGAGGCTATAAAAGTAGCGAGGCTACATAAAGTAAAGAGGCTATATAAGTAGCGAGGCTATATACAGTAGAGAGGCTATAAAAGTAGCGAGGCTATATACAGTAGAGAGGCTATAAAAGTAGCGAGGCTATATACAGTAGAGAGGCTATAAAAGTAGCGAGGCTATATACAGTAGAGAGGCTATAAAAGTAGCGAGACTATATACAGTAGAGAGGCATTAATAGTAGTGAGGCTATAAAAGTAGCGAGGCTATATACAGTAGAGAGGCTATAAAAGTAGCGAGGCTATATACAGTAGAGAGGCTATAAAAGTAGCGAGACTATATACAGTAGAGAGGCATTAATAGTAGTGACGCTATAAAAGTAGCGAGGCTATAAAAGTAGCGAGGCTATATACAGTAGAGGCTATAAAAGTAGCGAGGCTATTAAAGTAGCGAGACTACATACAGTAGAGAGGCTATAAAAGTAGCGAGGCTATATACAGTAGAGAGGCTATAAAAGTAGCGAGGTAATAAAAGTAGCGAGGTAATAAAAGGAGCGAGGCAAAAAACAGTAGAGGCTATAAAAGTAGTGAGGCTATAAAAGTAGCGAGGCTATATACAGTAGAGAAGCTATAAAAGTAGCGAGGCTATATACAGTAGAGAGGCTATAAAAGTAGCAAGGCTATATACAGTAGAGAGGCTATAAAAGTAGCGAGGCTACATACAGTAAAGAGGCTATATAAGTAGCGAGGCTATATACAGTAGAGAGGCTATAAAAGTAGCGAGGCTATATACAGTAGAGAGGCTATAAAAGTAGCGAGGCTATATACAGTAGAGAGGCTATAAAAGTAGCGAGGCTATATACAGTAGAGAGGCTATAAAAGTAGCGAGACTATATACAGTAGAGAGGCATTAATAGTAGTGAGGCTATAAAAGTAGCGAGGCTATATACAGTAGAGAGGCTATAAAAGTAGCGAGGCTATATACAGTAGAGAGGCTATAAAAGTAGCGAGACTATATACAGTAGAGAGGCATTAATAGTAGTGACGCTATAAAAGTAGCGAGGCTATAAAAGTAGCGAGGCTATATACAGTAGAGGCTATAAAAGTAGCGAGGCTATAAAAGTAGCGAGACTACATACAGTAGAGAGGCTATAAAAGTAGCGAGGCTATATACAGTAGAGAGGCTATAAAAGTAGCGAGGTAATAAAAGTAGCGAGGTAATAAAAGGAGCGAGGCCATATACAGTAGAGAGGCTATAAAAGTAGTGAGGCTATATACAGTAGAGAGGCTATAAAAGTAGCGAGGCTATATACAGTAGAGAGGCTATAAAAGTAGCGAGGCTATATACAGTAGAGAGGCTATAAAAGTAGCGAGGTAATAAAAGTAGCTAGGTAATAAAAGGAGCGAGGCAAAAAACAGTAGAGGCTATAAAAGTAGTGAGGCTATAAAAGTAGCGAGGCTATATACAGTGGAGAGGCTATAAAAGTAGCGAGGCTATAAAAGTAGCGAGGCCATATACAGTAGAGAGGCTATAAAAGTAGAGAGGCTATATACAGTAGAGGCTATAAAAGTAGCGAGGCTATAAAAGTAGCGAGGCTATATACAGTAGAGAGGCTATAAAAGTAGCGAGGCTATATACAGTAGAGAGGCTATAAAAGTAGCGAGGCTATATACAGTAGAGAGGCTATATACAGTAGCGAGGCTATATACAGTAGAGAGGCTATAAAAGTAGCGAGGCTATAAAAGTAGCGAGGCTATATACAGTAGAGAGGCTATAAAAGTAGCGAGGCTATAAAAGTAGCGAGGCTATAAAAGTAGCGAGGCTATATACAGTAGAGAGGCTATATACAGTAGAGAAGCTATAAAAGTAGCGAGGCTATATACAGTAGAGAGGCTATAAAAGTAGCGAGACTATATACAGTAGAGAGGCATTAATAGTAGTGACGCTATAAAAGTAGCGAGGCTATAAAAGTAGCGAGGCTATATACAGTAGAGGCTATAAAAGTAGCGAGGCTATTAAAGTAGCGAGACTACATACAGTAGAGAGGCTATAAAAGTAGCGAGGCTATATACAGTAGAGAGGCTATAAAAGTAGCGAGGTAATAAAAGTAGCGAGGTAATAAAAGGAGCGAGGCAAAAAACAGTAGAGGCTATAAAAGTAGTGAGGCTATAAAAGTAGCGAGGCTATATACAGTAGAGAAGCTATAAAAGTAGCGAGGCTATATACAGTAGAGAGGCTATAAAAGTAGCAAGGCTATATACAGTAGAGAGGCTATAAAAGTAGCGAGGCTACATACAGTAAAGAGGCTATATAAGTAGCGAGGCTATATACAGTAGAGAGGCTATAAAAGTAGCGAGGCTATATACAGTAGAGAGGCTATAAAAGTAGCGAGGCTATATACAGTAGAGAGGCTATAAAAGTAGCGAGGCTATATACAGTAGAGAGGCTATAAAAGTAGCGAGACTATATACAGTAGAGAGGCATTAATAGTAGTGAGGCTATAAAAGTAGCGAGGCTATATACAGTAGAGAGGCTATAAAAGTAGCGAGGCTATATACAGTAGAGAGGCTATAAAAGTAGCGAGACTATATACAGTAGGGAGGCATTAATAGTAGTGACGCTATAAAAGTAGCGAGGCTATAAAAGTAGCGAGGCTATATACAGTAGAGGCTATAAAAGTAGCGAGGCTATAAAAGTAGCGAGACTACATACAGTAGAGAGGCTATAAAAGTAGCGAGGCTATATACAGTAGAGAGGCTATAAAAGTAGCGAGGTAATAAAAGTAGCGAGGTAATAAAAGGAGCGAGGCCATATACAGTAGAGAGACTATAAAAGTAGTGAGGCTATATACAGTAGAGAGGCTATAAAAGTAGCGAGGCTATATACAGTAGAGAGGCTATAAAAGTAGCGAGGCTATATACAGTAGAGAGGCTATAAAAGTAGCGAGGTAATAAAAGTAGCTAGGTAATAAAAGGAGCGAGGCAAAAAACAGTAGAGGCTATAAAAGTAGTGAGGCTATAAAAGTAGCGAGGCTATATACAGTGGAGAGGCTATAAAAGTAGCGAGGCTATAAAAGTAGCGAGGCCATATACAGTAGAGAGGCTATAAAAGTAGAGAGGCTATATACAGTAGAGGCTATAAAAGTAGCGAGGCTATAAAAGTAGCGAGGCTATATACAGTAGAGAGGCTATAAAAGTAGCGAGGCTATATACAGTAGAGAGGCTATAAAAGTAGCGAGGCTATATACAGTAGAGAGGCTATATACAGTAGCGAGGCTATATACAGTAGAGAGGCTATAAAAGTAGCGAGGCTATAAAAGTAGCGAGGCTATATACAGTAGAGAGGCTATAAAAGTAGCGAGGCTATAAAAGTAGCGAGGCTATAAAAGTAGCGAGGCTATATACAGTAGAGAGGCTATATACAGTAGAGAAGCTATAAAAGTAGCGAGGCTATATACAGTAGAGAGGCTATAAAAGTAGCAAGGCTATATACAGTAGAGAGGCTATAAAAGTAGCGAGGCTACATACAGTAAAGAGGCTATATAAGTAGCGAGACTACATACAGTAGAGAGGCTATAAAAGTAGCGAGGCTATATACAGTAGAGAGGCTATAAAAGTAGCGAGGTAATAAAAGTAGCGAGGTAATAAAAGGAGCGAGGCAAAAACAGTAGAGGCTATAAAAGTAGTGAGGCTATAAAGTAGCGAGGCTATATACAGTAGCGAGGCTATATACAGTAGAGAGGCTATAAAAGTAGCGAGGCTATAAAAGTAGCGAGGCTATATACAGTAGAGAGGCTATAAAAGTAGCGAGGCTATATACAGTAGAGAGGCTATAAAAGTAGCGAGGCTATAAAAGTAGCGAGGCTATATACAGTAGAGAGGCTATAAAAGTAGCGAGGCTATAAAAGTAGCGAGGCTATATACAGTAGAGAGGCTATATACAGTAGAGAAGCTATAAAAGTAGCGAGGCTATATACAGTAGAGAGGCTATAAAAGTAGCGAGGCTACATACAGTAAAGAGGCTATATAAGTAGCGAGGCTATATACAGTAGAGAGGCTATAAAAGTAGCGAGGCTATATACAGTAGAGAGGCTATAAAAGTAGCGAGGCTATATACAGTAGAGAGGCTATAAAAGTAGCGAGGCTATATACAGTAGAGAGGCTATAAAAGTAGCGAGACTATATACAGTAGAGAGGCATTAATAGTAGTGAGGCTATAAAAGTAGCGAGGCTATATACAGTAGAGAGGCTATAAAGTAGCGAGGCTATATACAGTAGAGAGGCTATAAAAGTAGCGAGACTATATACAGTAGAGAGGCATTAATAGTAGTGACGCTATAAAAGTAGCGAGGCTATAAAAGTAGCGAGGCTATATACAGTAGAGGCTATAAAAGTAGCGAGGCTATTAAAGTAGCGAGACTACATACAGTAGAGAGGCTATAAAAGTAGCGAGGCTATATACAGTAGAGAGGCTATAAAAGTAGCGAGGTAATAAAAGTAGCGAGGTAATAAAAGGAGCGAGGCAAAAAACAGTAGAGGCTATAAAAGTAGTGAGGCTATAAAAGTAGCGAGGCTATATACAGTAGAGAAGCTATAAAAGTAGCGAGGCTATATACAGTAGAGAGGCTATAAAAGTAGCAAGGCTATATACAGTAGAGAGGCTATAAAAGTAGCGAGGCTACATACAGTAAAGAGGCTATATAAGTAGCGAGGCTATATACAGTAGAGAGGCTATAAAAGTAGCGAGGCTATATACAGTAGAGAGGCTATAAAAGTAGCGAGGCTATATACAGTAGAGAGGCTATAAAAGTAGCGAGGCTATATACAGTAGAGAGGCTATAAAAGTAGCGAGACTATATACAGTAGAGAGGCATTAATAGTAGTGAGGCTATAAAAGTAGCGAGGCTATATACAGTAGAGAGGCTATAAAAGTAGCGAGGCTATATACAGTAGAGAGGCTATAAAAGTAGCGAGACTATATACAGTAGAGAGGCATTAATAGTAGTGACGCTATAAAAGTAGCGAGGCTATAAAAGTAGCGAGGCTATATACAGTAGAGGCTATAAAAGTAGCGAGGCTATAAAAGTAGCGAGACTACATACAGTAGAGAGGCTATAAAAGTAGCGAGGCTATATACAGTAGAGAGGCTATAAAAGTAGCGAGGTAATAAAAGTAGCGAGGTAATAAAAGGAGCGAGGCCATATACAGTAGAGAGGCTATAAAAGTAGTGAGGCTATATACAGTAGAGAGGCTATAAAAGTAGCGAGGCTATATACAGTAGAGAGGCTATAAAAGTAGCGAGGCTATATACAGTAGAGAGGCTATAAAAGTAGCGAGGTAATAAAAGTAGCTAGGTAATAAAAGGAGCGAGGCAAAAAACAGTAGAGGCTATAAAAGTAGTGAGGCTATAAAAGTAGCGAGGCTATATACAGTGGAGAGGCTATAAAAGTAGCGAGGCTATAAAAGTAGCGAGGCCATATACAGTAGAGAGGCTATAAAAGTAGAGAGGCTATATACAGTAGAGGCTATAAAAGTAGCGAGGCTATAAAAGTAGCGAGGCTATATACAGTAGAGAGGCTATAAAAGTAGCGAGGCTATATACAGTAGAGAGGCTATAAAAGTAGCGAGGCTATATACAGTAGAGAGGCTATATACAGTAGCGAGGCTATATACAGTAGAGAGGCTATAAAAGTAGCGAGGCTATAAAAGTAGCGAGGCTATATACAGTAGAGGCTATAAAAGTAGCGAGGCTATAAAAGTAGCGAGGCTATAAAAGTAGCGAGGCTATATACAGTAGAGAGGCTATATACAGTAGAGAAGCTATAAAAGTAGCGAGGCTATATACAGTAGAGAGGCTATAAAAGTAGCAAGGCTATATACAGTAGAGAGGCTATAAAAGTAGCGAGGCTACATACAGTAAAGAGGCTATATAAGTAGCGAGACTACATACAGTAGAGAGGCTATAAAAGTAGCGAGGCTATATACAGTAGAGAGGCTATAAAAGTAGCGAGGTAATAAAAGTAGCGAGGTAATAAAAGGAGCGAGGCAAAAAAACAGTAGAGGCTATAAAAGTAGTGAGGCTATAAAAGTAGCGAGGCTATATACAGTAGAGAAGCTATAAAAGTAGCGAGGCTATATACAGTAGAGAGGCTATAAAAGTAGCAAGGCTATATACAGTAAAGAGGCTATATAAGTAGCGAGGCTATATACAGTAGAGAGGCTATAAAAGTAGCGAGGCTATATACAGTAGAGAGGCTATAAAAGTAGCGAGGCTATATACAGTAGAGAGGCTATAAAAGTAGCGAGGCTATATACAGTAGAGAGGCTATAAAAGTAGCGAGACTATATACAGTAGAGAGGCATTAATAGTAGTGAGGCTATAAAAGTAGCGAGGCTATATACAGTAGAGAGGCTATAAAAGTAGCGAGGCTATATACAGTAGAGAGGCTATAAAAGTAGCGAGACTATATACAGTAGAGAGGCATTAATAGTAGTGACGCTATAAAAGTAGCGAGGCTATAAAAGTAGCGAGGCTATATACAGTAGAGGCTATAAAAGTAGCGAGGCTATAAAAGTAGCGAGACTACATACAGTAGAGAGGCTATAAAAGTAGCGAGGCTATATACAGTAGAGAGGCTATAAAAGTAGCGAGGTAATAAAAGTAGCGAGGTAATAAAAGGAGCGAGGCCATATACAGTAGAGAGGC
Source organism: Oncorhynchus kisutch (assembly GCF_002021735.2). NCBI lineage: Eukaryota > Metazoa > Chordata > Actinopteri > Salmoniformes > Salmonidae > Oncorhynchus > Oncorhynchus kisutch. The sequence continues at coordinate 77,504,826 of NC_034184.2, forward strand.
TATAAAAGTAGTGAGGCTATATACAGTAGAGAGGCTATAAAAGTAGCGAGGCTATATACAGTAGAGAGGCTATAAAAGTAGCGAGGCTATATACAGTAGAGGCTATAAAAGTAGCGAGGCTATAAAAGTAGCGAGACTACATACAGTAGAGATGCTATAAAAGTAGCGAGGCTATATACAGTAGAGAGGCTATAAAGTAGCGAGGTAATAAAAGTAGCGAGGTAATAAAAGGAGCGAGGCAAAAAACAGTAGAGGCTATAAAAGTAGTGAGGCTATAAAAGTAGCGAGGCTATATACAGTAGAGAAGCTATAAAAGTAGCGAGGCTATATACAGTAGAGAGGCTATAAAAGTAGCAAGGCTATATACAGTAGAGAGGCTATAAAAGTAGCGAGGCTATATACAGTAGAGAGGCTATAAAAGTAGCGAGACTATATACAGTAGAGAGGCATTAATAGTAGTGATGCTATAAAAGTAGCGAGGCTATAAAAGTAGCGAGGCTATATACAGTAGGGGCTATAAAAGTAGCGAGGCTATAAAAGTAGCGAGACTACATACAGTAGAGAGGCTATAAAAGTAGCGAGGCTATATACAGTAGAGAGGCTATAAAAGTAGCGAGGTAATAAAAGTAGCGAGGTAATAAAAGGAGCGAGGCCATATACAGTAGAGAGGCTATAAAAGTAGCGAGGCTATATACAGTAGAGAGGCTATAAAAGTAGCGAGGTAATAAAAGTAGCAAGGTAATAAAAGGAGCGAGGCAAAAAACAGTAGAGGCTATAAAAGTAGTGAGGCTATAAAAGTAGCGAGGCTATATACAGTGGAGAGGCTATAAAAGTAGCGAGGCTATAAAAGGAGGGAGGCCATATACAGTAGAGAGGCTATAAAAGTAGAGAGGCTATATACAGTAGAGGCTATAAAAGTAGCGAGGCTATAAAAGTAGCGAGGCTATATACAGTAGAGAGGCTATAAAAGTAGCGAGGCTATATACAGTAGAGAGGCTATAAAAGTAGCGAGGCTATAAAAGTAGCGAGGCTATATACAGTAGAGAGGCTATATACAGTAGCGAGGCTACATACAGTAAAGAGGCTATAAAGTAGCGAGGCTATATACAGTAGCGAGGCTATAAAAGTAGCGAGGCTATATACAGTAGAGAGGCTATATACAGTAGCGAGGCTATAAAAGTAGCGAGGATATAAAAGTAGCGAGGCTATAAAAGTAGCGAGGCTATATACAGTAGAGAGGCTATAAAAGTAGCGAGGCTATAAAAGTAGCGAGGCTATATACAGTAGAGAGGCTATAAAAGTAGCGAGGCTATATACAGTAGAGAGGCTATAAAAGTAGCGAGGCTACATACAGTAGCGAGGCTATAAAAGTAGCGAGGCTATATACAGTAGCGAGGCTATAAAAGTAGCGAGACTATATACAGTAGAGAGGCTATAAAAGTAGCGAGGCTATAAAAGTAGCGAGGCTATATACAGTAGAGAGGCTATAAAAGTAGCAAGGCTATAAAAGTAGCGAGGCTATATACAGTAGAGAGGCTATAAAAGTAGCGAGGCTATAAAAGTAGCGAGTCTATAAAAGTAGCGAGGCTATATACAGTAGAGAGGCTATATACAGTAGAGAAGCTATAAAAGTAGCGAGGCTATATACAGTAGAGAGGCTATAAAAGTAGCAAGGCTATATACAGTAGAGAGGCTATAAAAGTAGCGAGGCTACATACAGTAAAGAGGCTATATAAGTAGCGAGGCTATATACAGTAGAGAGGCTATAAAAGTAGCGAGGCTATATACAGTAGAGAGGCTATAAAGTAGCGAGGCTATATACAGTAGAGAGGCTATATACAGTAGAGGCTATAAAGTAGCGAGGCTATAAAAGTAGCGAGGCTATATACAGTAGAGGCTATAAAAGTAGCGAGGCTACATACAGTAGAGAGGCTATAAAATTAGCGAGGCTATAAAAGTAGCGAGGCTATATACAGTGGAGGCTATAAAAGTAGAGAGGCTATAAAAGTAGTGAGGCTACATACAGTAGCAAGGCTATAAAAGTAGCGAGGCTATATACAGTAGAGAGGCTATAAAATTAGCGAGGCTATAAAAGTAGCGAGGCTATATACAGTAGAGGCTATAAAGTAGAGAGGCTATAAAAGTAGCGAGGCTACATACAGTAGCGAGGCTATAAAAGTAGCAAGGCTATATACAGTAGAGGGGCTATAAAAGTAGCGAGGCTATATACAGTAGAGAGGCTATAAAAGTAGAGAGGCTATAAAAGTAGCGAGGCTATATACAGTAGAGAGGCTATAAAAGTAGCGAGGCTATAAAAGTAGCGAGGCTATATACAGTAGAGAGGCTATAAAAGTAGCGAGGCTATAAAAGTAGCGAGGCTATAAAAGTAGCGAGGCTATATACAGTAGAGAGGCTATAAAAGTAGCGAGGCTATAAAAGTAGCGAGGCTATAAAAGTAGCGAGGCTATATACAGTAGTGAGACTATAAAAGTAGCGAGGCTATATACAGTAGAGAGGCTATAAAAGTAGCGAGGCTATAAAGTAGCGAGGCTATATACAGTAGAGAGGCTATAAAAGTAGCGAGGCTATATACAGTAGAGAGGCTATAAAAGTAGAGAGGCTATAAAAGTAGCGAGGCTATATACAGTAGAGAGGCTATAAAAGTAGCGAGGCTATATACAGTAGAGAGGCTATAAAAGTAGAGAGGCTATAAAAGTAGCGAGGCTATAAAAGTAGAGAGGCTATATACAGTAGCGAGGCTATATACAGTAGCGAGGCTTTAAAAGTAGCGAGGCTATATACAGTAGCGAGGCTATAAAAGTAGCGAGGCTATAACAGTAGCGAGGCTATATACAGTAGAGAGGCTATAAAAGTAGCGAGGCTATAAAAGTAGCGAGGCTATATACAGTAGAGAGGCTATAAAAGTAGCGAGGCTATATACAGTAGAGAGGCTATAAAAGTAGCGAGGCTATAAAAGTAGCGAGGCTATATACAGTAGAGAGGCTATAAAAGTAGCGAGGCTATAAAAGTAGCGAGGCTATATACAGTAGAGAGGCTATATACAGTAGAGAAGCTATAAAAGTAGCGAGGCTATATACAGTAGAGAGGCTATAAAAGTAGCGAGGCTACATACAGTAAAGAGGCTAATAAGTAGCGAGGCTATATACAGTAGAGAGGCTATAAAAGTAGCGAGGCTATATACAGTAGAGAGGCTATAAAAGTAGCGAGGCTATATACAGTAGAGAGGCTATATACAGTAGAGAGGTAGCGGAGACTATATACAGTAGAGAGGCATTAATAGTAGTGAGGCTATAAAAGTAGCGAGGCTTATACAGTAGAGAGGCTATAAAAGTAGCGAGGCTATATACAGTAGAGAGGCATTAATAGTAGTGACGCTATAAAAGTAGCGAGGCTATAAAAGTAGCGAGGGCTATATACAGTAGAGGCTATAAAAGTTAGCGAGGCTATTAAAGTAGCGAGACTACATAAAGTAGAGAGGCTATAAAAGTAGCGAGGCTATATACAGTAGAGAGGCTATAAAGTAGCGAGGTAATAAAAGTAGCGAGGCTATAAAAGTAGCGAGGCAAAAAACAGTAGAGGCTATAAAAGTAGCGAGGCTATAAAAGTAGCGAGGCTATATACAGTAGAGAGGCTATAAAAGTAGCGAGGCTATATACAGTAGAGAGGCTATAAAAGTAGCGAGGCTATATACAGTAGAGAGGCTATAAAAGTAGCGAGGCTATATACAGTAGAGAGGCTATAAAAGTAGCGAGGCTATATACAGTAGAGAGGCTATAAAAGTAGCGAGGCTATATACAGTAGAGAGGCTATAAAAGTAGCGAGGCTATATACAGTAGAGAGGCTATAAAAGTAGCGAGGCTATATACAGTAGAGAGGCTATAAAAGTAGCGAGGCTATATACAGTAGAGAGGCTATTAAAGTAGCGAGGCTATAAAAGTAGCGAGGCTATATACAGTAGAGAGGCTATAAAAGTAGCGAGGCTATATACAGTAGAGAGGCTATAAAAGTAGCGAGGCTATATACAGTAGAGAGGCTATTAATAGTAGCGAGGCTATAAAAGTAGCGAGGCTATAAAAGTAGCGAGGCTATATACAGTAGAGGCTATAAAAGTAGCGAGGCTATAAAAGTAGCGAGGCTATATACAGTAGAGAGGCTATAAAAGTAGCGAGGCTATATACAGTAGAGAGGCTATAAAAGTAGCGAGGCTAATAAAGTAGCGAGGCTAATAAAAGTAGCGAGGCTATATACAGTAGAGAGGCTATAAAAGTAGCGAGGCTATATACAGTAGAGAGGCTATAAAAGTAGCGAGGCTATATACAGTAGAGAGGCTATAAAAGTAGCGAGGCTATATACAGTAGAGAGGCTATAAAAGTAGCGAGGTATAAAAGTAGCGAGGCTATAAAAGTAGCGAGGCTATAAACAGTAGAGGCTATAAAAGTAGCGAGGCTATAAAAGTAGCGAGGCTATATACAGTAGAGAGGCTATAAAAGTAGCGAGGCTATAAAAGTAGCGAGGCTATATACAGTAGAGAGGCTATAAAAGTAGCGAGGCTATATACAGTAGAGGCTATAAAGTAGCGAGGCTATAAAAGTAGCGAGGCTATATACAGTAGAGAGGCTATAAAAGTAGCGAGGCTATATACAGTAGAGAGGCTATAAAAGTAGCGAGGCTATATACAGTAGAGAGGCTATATACAGTAGCGAGGCTATATACAGTAGAGAGGCTATAAAAGTAGCGAGGCTATAAAAGTAGCGAGGCTATATACAGTAGAGAGGCTATAAAAGTAGCGAGGCTATAAAAGTAGCGAGGCTATAAAAGTAGCGAGGCTATATACAGTAGAGAGGCTATATACAGTAGAGAGGCTATAAAAGTAGCGAGGCTATATACAGTAGAGAGGCTATAAAAGTAGCGAGGCTATATACAGTAGAGAGGCTATAAAAGTAGCGAGGCTACATACAGTAGAGAGGCTATATAAGTAGCGAGGCTATATACAGTAGAGAGGCTATAAAAGTAGCGAGGCTATATACAGTAGAGAGGCTATAAAAGTAGCGAGGCTATAAAAGTAGCGAGGCTATAAAGTAGCGAGGCTATAAACAGTAGAGGCTATAAAAGTAGCGAGGCTATAAAAGTAGCGAGGCTATATACAGTAGAGAGGCTATAAAAGTAGCGAGGCTATATACAGTAGAGAGGCTATAAAAGTAGCAAGGCTATATACAGTAGAGAGGCTATATAAGTAGCGAGGCTATATACAGTAGAGAGGCTATAAAAGTAGCGAGGCTATATACAGTAGAGAGGCTATAAAAGTAGCGAGGCTATATACAGTAGAGAGGCTATAAAAGTAGCGAGGCTATATACAGTAGAGAGGCTATAAAAGTAGCGAGGCTATATACAGTAGAGAGGCTATTAATAGTAGCGAGGCTATAAAAGTAGCGAGGCTATATACAGTAGAGAGGCTATAAAAGTAGCGAGGCTATATACAGTAGAGAGGCTATAAAAGTAGCGAGGCTATATACAGTAGAGAGGCATTAATAGTAGCGAGGCTATAAAGTAGCGAGGCTATAAAAGTAGCGAGGCTATATACAGTAGAGGCTATAAAGTAGCGAGGCTATAAAGTAGCGAGGCTACATACAGTAGAGGCTATAAAAGTAGCGAGGCTATATACAGTAGAGAGGCTATAAAGTAGCGAGGCTAATAAAAGTAGCGAGGCTATAAAAGGAGCGAGGCTATATACAGTAGAGAGGCTATAAAGTAGTGAGGCTATATACAGTAGAGAGGCTATAAAAGTAGCGAGGCTATATACAGTAGAGAGGCTATAAAAGTAGCGAGGCTATATACAGTAGAGAGGCTATAAAAGTAGCGAGGCTATAAAGTAGCGAGGCTATATACAGTAGAGAGGCTATAAAAGTAGCGAGGCTATATACAGTAGAGAGGCTATAAAAGTAGCGAGGCTATAAAAGTAGCGAGGCTATAAAAGTAGCGAGGCTATAAACAGTAGAGGCTATAAAAGTAGCGAGGCTATAAAAGTAGCGAGGCTATATACAGTAGAGAGGCTATAAAGTAGCGAGGCTATATACAGTAGAGAGGCTATAAAAGTAGCGAGGCTATATACAGTAGCGAGGCTATAAAGTAGCGAGGCTATATACAGTAGAGAGGCTATAAAAGTAGCGAGGCTATATACAGTAGAGAGGCTATTAAAGTAGCGAGGCTATAAAAGTAGCGAGGCTATAAAAGTAGCGAGGCTATATACAGTAGAGGCTATAAAAGTAGCGAGGCTATAAAGTAGCGAGGCTATAAAGTAGAGAGGCTATAAAAGTAGCGAGGCTATATACAGTAGAGAGGCTATAAAAGTAGCGAGGCTAATAAAGTAGCGAGGCTATAAAAGTAGCGAGGCTATAACAGTAGAGGCTATATAAAGTAGAGAGGCTATAAAAGTAGCGAGGCTATATACAGTAGAGAGGCTATAAAAGTAGCGAGGCTATAAAAGTAGCGAGGCTATATACAGTAGAGAGGCTATAAAAGTAGAGAGGCTATATACAGTAGAGGCTATACAAGTAGCGAGGCTATAAAAGTAGCGAGGCTATATACAGTAGAGAGGCTATAAAAGTAGCGAGGCTATATACAGTAGCGAGGCTATAAAAGTAGCGAGGCTATATACAGTAGAGAGGCTATAAAAGTAGCGAGGCTATATACAGTAGCGAGGCTATAAAAGTAGCGAGGCTATAAAGTAGCGAGGCTATATACAGTAGAGAGGCTATAAAAGTAGCGAGGCTATATACAGTAGCGAGGCTATAAAAGTAGCGAGGCTATATACAGTAGAGAGGCTATATACAGTAGAGAGGCTATAAAAGTAGCGAGGCTATATACAGTAGAGAGGCTATAAAAGTAGCGAGGCTATATACAGTAGAGAGGCTATAAAGTAGCGAGGCTATATACAGTAGAGAGGCTATAAAAGTAGCGAGGCTATATACAGTAGAGAGGCTATAAAAGTAGCGAGGCTATATACAGTAGAGAGGCTATAAAAGTAGCGAGGCTATAAAAGTAGCGAGGCTATAAAAGTAGCGAGGCTATAAACAGTAGAGGCTATAAAGTAGCGAGGCTATAAAAGTAGCGAGGCTATATACAGTAGAGAGGCTATAAAAGTAGCGAGGCTATATACAGTAGAGAGGCTATAAAAGTAGCGAGGCTATATACAGTAGAGAGGCTATAAAAGTAGCGAGGCTATATACAGTAGAGAGGCTATAAAAGTAGCGAGGCTATATACAGTAGAGAGGCTATAAAAGTAGCGAGGCTATATACAGTAGAGAGGCTATAAAAGTAGCGAGGCTATATACAGTAGAGAGGCTATAAAAGTAGCGAGGCTATATACAGTAGAGAGGCTATAAAGTAGCGAGGCTATAAAGTAGCGAGGCTATATACAGTAGAGAGGCTATAAAAGTAGCGAGGCTATATACAGTAGAGAGGCTATAAAAGTAGCGAGGCTATATACAGTAGAGAGGCTATAAAAGTAGCGAGGCTATAAAAGTAGCGAGGCTATAAAAGTAGCGAGGCTATATACAGTAGAGGCTATAAAAGTAGCGAGGCTATAAAAGTAGCGAGGCTATATACAGTAGAGAGGCTATAAAAGTAGCGAGGCTATATACAGTAGAGAGGCTATAAAAGTAGCGAGGCTAATAAAGTAGCGAGGCTATAAAAGTAGCGAGGCTATATACAGTAGAGAGGCTATAAAAGTAGCGAGGCTATATACAGTAGAGAGGCTATAAAAGTAGCGAGGCTATATACAGTAGAGAGGCTATAAAAGTAGCGAGGCTATATACAGTAGAGGCTATAAAAGTAGCGAGGCTATAAAAGTAGCGAGGCTATACAGTAGAGAGGCTATAAAAGTAGCGAGGCTATATACAGTAGAGAGGCTATAAAAGTAGCGAGGCTATAAAAGTAGCGAGGCTATAAAAGTAGCGAGGCTAAACAGTAGAGGCTATAAAAGTAGCGAGGCTATAAAAGTAGCGAGGCTATATACAGTAGAGAGGCTATAAAAGTAGCGAGGCTATATACAGTAGAGAGGCTATAAAAGTAGCGAGGCTATATACAGTAGAGAGGCTATAAAAGTAGCGAGGCTATATACAGTAGAGAGGCTATAAAAGTAGCGAGGCTATATACAGTAGAGAGGCTATAAAAGTAGCGAGGCTATAAAAGTAGCGAGGCTATAAAAGTAGCGAGGCTATATACAGTAGAGGCTATAAAGTAGCGAGGCTATAAAAGTAGCGAGGCTATATACAGTAGAGAGGCTATAAAGTAGCGAGGCTATATACAGTAGAGAGGCTATAAAAGTAGCGAGGCTAATAAAAGTAGCGAGGCTATAAAAGTAGCGAGGCTATATACAGTAGAGAGGCTATAAAAGTAGCGAGGCTATATACAGTAGAGAGGCTATAAAGTAGCGAGGCTATAAAAGTAGCGAGGCTATAAAAGTAGCGAGGCTATAAACAGTAGAGGCTATATACAGTAGCGAGGCTATAAAAGTAGCGAGGCTATATACAGTAGAGAGGCTATAAAAGTAGCGAGGCTATAAAAGTAGCGAGGCTATATACAGTAGAGAGGCTATAAAAGTAGCGAGGCTATATACAGTAGAGAGGCTATAAAAGTAGCGAGGCTATAAAAGTAGCGAGGCTATATACAGTAGAGAGGCTATATACAGTAGCGAGGCTACATACAGTAAAGAGGCTATAAAAGTAGCGAGGCTATATACAGTAGCGAGGCTATAAAAGTAGCGAGGCTATATACAGTAGAGAGGCTATAAAAGTAGCGAGGCTATAAAAGTAGCGAGGCTATAAAAGTAGCGAGGCTATATACAGTAGAGAGGCTATAAAAGTAGCGAGGCTATAAAAGTAGCGAGGCTATATACAGTAGAGAGGCTATAAAAGTAGCGAGGCTATATACAGTAGAGAGGCTATAAAAGTAGCGAGGCTATATACAGTAGCGAGGCTATAAAAGTAGCGAGGCTATATACAGTAGAGAGGCTATAAAAGTAGCGAGGCTATATACAGTAGAGAGGCTATAAAAGTAGCGAGGCTATAAAAGTAGCGAGGCTATATACAGTAGAGAGGCTATAAAAGTAGCGAGGCTATAAAAGTAGCGAGGCTATAAAGTAGCGAGGCTATATACAGTAGAGAGGCTATAAAAGTAGCGAGGCTATAAAAGTAGAGAGGCTATAAAAGTAGCGAGGCTATATACAGTAGAGAGGCTATAAAAGTAGCGAGGCTATATACAGTAGAGAGGCTATAAAAGTAGCGAGGCTATATACAGTAGAGAGGCTATAAAAGTAGCGAGGCTATATACAGTAGAGAGGCTATAAAAGTAGCGAGGCTATAAAAGTAGCGAGGCTATATACAGTAGAGGCTATAAAGTAGAGGCTATATACAGTAGAGAGGCTATAAAAGTAGCGAGGCTATATACAGTAGAGAGGCTATAAAAGTAGCGAGGCTATATACAGTAGAGAGGCTATAAAAGTAGCGAGGCTATAAAAGTAGCGAGGCTATAAAGTAGCGAGGCTATATACAGTAGAGGCTATAAAGTAGCGAGGCTATAAAAGTAGCGAGGCTATATACAGTAGAGAGGCTATAAAAGTAGCGAGGCTATATACAGTAGAGAGGCTATAAAAGTAGCGAGGCTATAAAAGTAGCGAGGCTATAAAAGTAGCGAGGCTATAACAGTAGAGAGGCTATAAAAGTAGCGAGGCTATATACAGTAGAGAGGCTATAAAAGTAGCGAGGCTATATACAGTAGAGAGGCTATAAAAGTAGCGAGGCTATAACAGTAGAGGCTATAAAAGTAGCGAGGCTATAAAGTAGCGAGGCTATATACAGTAGCGAGGCTATAAACAGTAGCGAGGCTATAAAAGTAGCGAGGCTATATACAGTAGAGAGGCTATAAAAGTAGCGAGGCTATAAAAGTAGAGGCTATAAAAGTAGCGAGGCTATAAAAGTAGCGAGGCTATATACAGTAGAGAGGCTATAAAAGTAGCGAGGCTATATACAGTAGAGAGGCTATAAAAGTAGCGAGGCTATATACAGTAGAGAGGCTATAAAAGTAGCGAGGCTATATACAGTAGAGAGGCTATAAAAGTAGCGAGGCTATAACAGTAGAGAGGCTATAAAAGTAGCGAGGCTATATACAGTAGAGAGGCTATAAAAGTAGCGAGGCTATAAAAGTAGCGAGGCTATATACAGTAGAGAGGCTATAAAAGTAGCGAGGCTATATACAGTAGAGAGGCTATAAAAGTAGCGAGGCTATATACAGTAGAGAGGCTATAAAAGTAGCGAGGCTATATACAGTAGAGAGGCTATAAAAGTAGCGAGGCTATAAAGTAGCGAGGCTATAAAAGTAGCGAGGCTATATACAGTAGAGGCTATAAAAGTAGCGAGGCTATAAAAGTAGCGAGGCTATATACAGTAGAGAGGCTATAAAAGTAGCGAGGCTATATACAGTAGAGAGGCTATAAAAGTAGCGAGGCTATATAAGTAGCGAGGCTATAAAAGTAGCGAGGCTATATACAGTAGAGAGGCTATAAAAGTAGCGAGGCTATATACAGTAGAGAGGCTATAAAAGTAGCGAGGCTATATACAGTAGAGAGGCTATAAAAGTAGCGAGGCTATATACAGTAGAGAGGCTATAAAAGTAGCGAGGCTATAAAAGTAGCGAGGCTATAAAAGTAGCGAGGCTATAAAAGTAGCGAGGCTATAAAAGTAGCGAGGCTATAAAAGTAGCGAGGCTATATACAGTAGAGAGGCTATAAAAGTAGCGAGGCTATATACAGTGAGAGGCTATAAAAGTAGCGAGGCTATAAAAGTAGCGAGGCTATATACAGTAGAGAGGCTATAAAAGTAGCGAGGCTATATACAGTAGAGGCTATAAAAGTAGCGAGGCTATAAAAGTAGCGAGGCTATATACAGTAGAGAGGCTATAAAAGTAGCGAGGCTATATACAGTAGAGAGGCTATAAAAGTAGCGAGGCTATATACAGTAGAGAGGCTATATAAGTAGCGAGGCTATATACAGTAGAGAGGCTATAAAAGTAGCGAGGCTATATACAGTAGCGAGGCTATTAAAAGTAGCGAGGCTATAAAAGTAGCGAGGCTATAAAAGTAGCGAGGCTATATACAGTAGAGGCTATAAAAGTAGCGAGGCTATAAAAGTAGCGAGGCTATATACAGTAGAGAGGCTATAAAAGTAGCGAGGCTATATACAGTAGAGAGGCTATAAAAGTAGCGAGGTATAAAAGTAGCGAGGCTATAAAAGTAGCGAGGCTATATACAGTAGAGAGGCTATAAAAGTAGCGAGGCTATATACAGTAGAGAGGCTATAAAAGTAGCGAGGCTATATACAGTAGAGAGGCTATAAAAGTAGCGAGGCTATATACAGTAGAGAGGCTATAAAAGTAGCGAGGCTAATAAAGTAGCGAGGCTATAAAAGTAGCGAGGCTATAAAAGTAGCGAGGCTAAAAACAGTAGAGGCTATAAAAGTAGAGAGGCTATAAAAGTAGCGAGGCTATAAAAGTAGCGAGGCTATAAAAGTAGCGAGGCTATAAACAGTAGAGGCTATAAAAGTAGCGAGGCTATATACAGTGGAGAGGCTATAAAAGTAGCGAGGCTATAAAAGTAGCGAGGCCATATACAGTAGAGAGGCTATAAAAGTAGAGAGGCTATATACAGTAGAGGCTATAAAAGTAGCGAGGCTATAAAAGTAGCGAGGCCATATACAGTAGAGAGGCTATAAAAGTAGAGAGGCTATATACAGTAGAGGCTATAAAAGTAGCGAGGCTATAAAAGTAGCGAGGCTATATACAGTAGAGAGGCTATATACAGTAGAGAGGCTATAAAAGTAGCAAGGCTATATACAGTAGCGAGGCTACATACAGTAAAGAGGCTATAAAAGTAGCGAGGCTATATACAGTAGCGAGGCTATAAAAGTAGCGAGGCTATATACAGTAGAGAGGCTATATACAGTAGAGAGGCTATAAAAGTAGCGAGGCTATATACAGTAGAGAGGCTATAAAATTAGCGAGGCTATATACAGTAGAGAGGCTATAAAAGTAGCGAGGCTATAAAAGTAGCGAGGCTATAAAAGTAGCGAGGCTATAAAAGTAGCGAGGCTACATACAGTAGCGAGGCTATAAAAGTAGCGAGGCTATATACAGTAGAGAGGCTATAAAAGTAGCGAGGCTATATACAGTAGAGAGGCTATAAAAGTAGCGAGGCTATAAAAGTAGCGAGGCTATAAAAGTAGCGAGGCTATAAAAGTAGCGAGGCTATAAAAGTAGCGAGGCTATATACAGTAGCGAGGCTATATACAGTAGAGAGGCTATATACAGTAGAGAGGCTATAAAAGTAGCGAGGCTATAAAAGTAGCGAGGCTATATACAGTAGAGAGGCTATAAAAGTAGCGAGGCTATATACAGTAGAGAGGCTATAAAAGTAGCGAGGCTACATACAGTAGCGAGGCTATAAAAGTAGCGAGGCTATATACAGTAGAGAGGCTATAAAAGTAGCGAGGCTATAAAAGTAGCGAGGCTATATACAGTAGAGAGGCTATAAAAGTAGCGAGACTATATACAGTAGAGAGGCTATAAAAGTAGAGGCTATAAAAATAGCGAGGCTATATACAGTAGAGAGGCTATAAAAGTAGCGAGGCTATAAAAGTAGCGAGGCTATATACAGTAGAGAGGCTATAAAAGTAGCGAGGCTATAAAAGTAGCGAGGCTACATACAGTAGAGAGGCTATAAAAGTAGCGAGGCTATATACAGTAGAGAGGCTATAAAAGTAGCGAGGTATAAAAGTAGCGAGGTAATAAAAGTAGCGAGGCTATATACAGTAGAGAGGCTATAAAAGTAGCGAGGCTATATACAGTAGAGAGGCTATAAAAGTAGCGAGGCTATATACAGTAGAGAGGCTATAAAAGTAGCGAGGCTATAAAAGTAGCGAGGCTAATAAAAGTAGCGAGGCAATAAACAGTAGAGGCTATAAAAGTAGCGAGGCTATATACAGTGGAGAGGCTATAAAAGTAGCGAGGCTATATACAGTGGAGAGGCTATAAAAGTAGCGAGGCTATAAAAGTAGCGAGGCTATATACAGTAGAGAGGCTATAAAAGTAGCGAGGCTATATACAGTAGAGGCTATAAAAGTAGCGAGGCTATATACAGTAGAGAGGCTATATACAGTAGCGAGGCTATATACAGTAGAGAGGCTATAAAAGTAGCGAGGCTATATACAGTAGCGAGGCTACATACAGTAAAGAGGCTATAAAAGTAGCGAGGCTATAAAAGTAGCGAGGCTATATACAGTAGAGAGGCTATAAAAGTAGCGAGGCTATATACAGTAGAGAGGCTATAAAAGTAGCGAGGCTATAAAAGTAGCGAGGCTATATACAGTAGAGAGGCTATATACAGTAGCGAGGCTACATACAGTAAAGAGGCTATAAAAGTAGCGAGGCTATATACAGTAGCGAGGCTATAAAAGTAGCAAGGCTATATACAGTAGCGAGGCTATAAAAGTAGCGAGGCTATAAAAGTAGCGAGGCTATATACAGTAGAGAGGCTATAAAAGTAGCGAGGCTATAAAAGTAGCGAGGCTATATACAGTAGAGAGGCTATAAAAGTAGCGAGGCTATATACAGTAGAGAGGCTATAAAAGTAGCGAGGCTACATACAGTAGCGAGGCTATATACAGTAGCGAGGCTATAAAAGTAGCGAGGCTATATACAGTAGCGAGGCTATAAAAGTAGCGAGACTATATACAGTAGAGAGGCTATAAAAGTAGCGAGGCTATAAATGTAGCGAGGCTATATACAGTAGAGAGGCTATAAAAGTAGCAAGGCTATAAAAGTAGCGAGGCTATACAGTAGAGAGGCTATATACAGTAGAGAGGCTATAAAAGTAGCGAGGCTATATACAGTAGAGAGGCTATAAAAGTAGCGAGGCTATATACAGTAGAGAGGCTATAAAAGTAGCGAGGCTATATACAGTAGAGAGGCTATAAAAGTAGCGAGGCTATATACAGTAGAGAGGCTATAAAAGTAGCGAGGCTATATACAGTAGAGAGGCTATAAAAGTAGCGAGGCTATAAAAGTAGCGAGGCTATATACAGTAGAGAGGCTATAAAAGTAGCGAGGCTATATACAGTAGAGAGGCTATAAAAGTAGCGAGGCTATATACAGTAGAGAGGCTATAAAAGTAGCGAGGCTATATACAGTAGAGAGGCTATAAAAGTAGCGAGGCTATAAAAGTAGCGAGGCTATAAAAGTAGCGAGGCTATATACAGTAGAGGCTATAAAAGTAGCGAGGCTATAAAAGTAGCGAGGCTATATACAGTAGAGAGGCTATAAAAGTAGCGAGGCTATATACAGTAGAGAGGCTATAAAAGTAGCGAGGCTATAAAAGTAGCGAGGCTATAAAAGTAGCGAGGCTATATACAGTAGAGAGGCTATAAAAGTAGCGAGGCTATATACAGTAGAGAGGCTATAAAAGTAGCGAGGCTATATAAAAGTAGCGAGGCTATAAAAGTAGCGAGGCTATAAACAGTAGAGGCTATAAAAGTAGCGAGGCTATAAAAGTAGCGAGGCTATATACAGTGGAGAGGCTATAAAAGTAGCGAGGCTATAAAAGTAGAGAGGCTATATACAGTAGAGGCTATAAAAGTAGCGAGGCTATAAAAGTAGCGAGGCTATATACAGTAGAGAGGCTATAAAAGTAGCGAGGCTATATACAGTAGAGAGGCTATAAAAGTAGCGAGGCTATAAAAGTAGCGAGGCTATATACAGTAGAGAGGCTATAAAGTAGCGAGGCTATATACAGTAGAGAGGCTATAAAAGTAGCGAGGCTATATACAGTAGCGAGGCTATAAAAGTAGCGAGGCTATATACAGTAGAGAGGCTATATAAAGTAGCGAGGCTATAAAAGTAGCGAGGCTATAAAAGTAGCGAGGCTATATACAGTAGAGAGGCTATAAAAGTAGCGAGGCTATAAAAGTAGCGAGGCTATATACAGTAGAGAGGCTATAAAAGTAGCGAGGCTATATACAGTAGAGAGGCTATAAAAGTAGCGAGGCTACATACAGTAGCGAGGCTATAAAAGTAGCGAGGCTATATACAGTAGCGAGGCTATAAAAGTAGCGAGACTATATACAGTAGAGAGGCTATAAAAGTAGCGAGGCTATAAAAGTAGCGAGGCTATATACAGTAGAGAGGCTATAAAAGTAGCAAGGCTATAAAAGTAGCGAGGCTATATACAGTAGAGAGGCTATATACAGTAGAGAAGCTATATAAGTAGCGAGGCTATATACAGTAGAGAGGCTATAAAAGTAGCGAGGCTATATACAGTAGAGAGGCTATAAAAGTAGCGAGGCTATATACAGTAGAGAGGCTATAAAAGTAGCGAGGCTATATACAGTAGAGAGGCTATAAAAGTAGCGAGGCTATATACAGTAGAGAGGCTATAAAAGTAGCGAGGCTATAAAAGTAGCGAGGCTATATACAGTAGAGAGGCTATAAAAGTAGCGAGGCTATATACAGTAGAGAGGCTATAAAAGTAGCGAGGCTATATACAGTAGAGAGGCTATAAAAGTAGCGAGGCTATATACAGTAGAGAGGCTATAAAAGTAGCGAGGCTATAAAAGTAGCGAGGCTATAAAAGTAGCGAGGCTATATACAGTAGAGGCTATAAAAGTAGCGAGGCTATAAAAGTAGCGAGGCTATATACAGTAGAGAGGCTATAAAAGTAGCGAGGCTATATACAGTAGAGAGGCTATAAAAGTAGCGAGGCTATATAAAGTAGCGAGGCTATAAAAGTAGCGAGGCTATATACAGTAGAGAGGCTATAAAAGTAGCGAGGCTATATACAGTAGAGAGGCTATAAAAGTAGCGAGGCTATATACAGTAGAGAGGCTATAAAAGTAGCGAGGCTATATACAGTAGAGAGGCTATAAAAGTAGCGAGGCTATAAAAGTAGCGAGGCTATAAAAGTAGCGAGGCTATAAACAGTAGAGGCTATAAAAGTAGCGAGGCTATAAAAGTAGCGAGGCTATATACAGTAGAGAGGCTATAAAAGTAGCGAGGCTATATACAGTAGAGAGGCTATAAAAGTAGCGAGGCTATATACAGTAGAGAGGCTATAAAAGTAGCGAGGCTATATACAGTAGAGAGGCTATAAAAGTAGCGAGGCTATATACAGTAGAGAGGCTATAAAAGTAGCGAGGCAATAAAAGTAGCGAGGCTATAAAAGTAGCGAGGCAAAAAACAGTAGAGGCTATAAAAGTAGCGAGGCTATAAAAGTAGCGAGGCTATATACAGTAGAGAGGCTATAAAAGTAGCGAGGCTATATACAGTAGAGAGGCTATAAAAGTAGCGAGGCTATAAAAGTAGCGAGGCTATATACAGTAGAGAGGCTATAAAAGTAGAGGCTATATACAGTAGAGGCTATAAAAGTAGCGAGGCTATAAAAGTAGCGAGGCTATATACAGTAGAGAGGCTATAAAAGTAGCGAGGCTATATACAGTAGAGAGGCTATAAAAGTAGCGAGGCTATATACAGTAGAGAGGCTATAAAAGTAGCGAGGCTATATACAGTAGAGAGGCTATAAAAGTAGCGAGGCTATATACAGTAGCGAGGCATTAATAGTAGTGACGCTATAAAAGTAGCGAGGCTATAAAAGTAGCGAGGCTATATACAGTAGAGGCTATAAAAGTAGCGAGGCTATAAAAGTAGCGAGGCTATATACAGTAGAGAGGCTATAAAAGTAGCGAGGCTATATACAGTAGAGAGGCTATAAAAGTAGCGAGGTAATAAAAGTAGCGAGGTAATAAAAGTAGCGAGGCATATACAGTAGAGAGGCTATAAAAGTAGCGAGGCTATATACAGTAGAGAGGCTATAAAAGTAGCGAGGCTATATACAGTAGAGAGGCTATAAAAGTAGCGAGGCTATATACAGTAGAGAGGCTATAAAAGTAGCGAGGCTATAAAAGTAGCGAGGTAATAAAAGGAGCGAGGCAAAAAACAGTAGAGGCTATAAAAGTAGAGAGGCTATAAAAGTAGCGAGGTAATAAAAGTAGCGAGGTAATAAAAGGAGCGAGGCAAAAAACAGTAGAGGCTATAAAAGTAGCGAGGCTATATACAGTGGAGAGGCTATAAAAGTAGCGAGGCTATAAAAGTAGCGAGGCCATATACAGTAGAGAGGCTATAAAAGTAGAGAGGCTATATACAGTAGAGGCTATAAAAGTAGCGAGGCTATAAAAGTAGCGAGGCTATATACAGTAGAGAGGCTATATACAGTAGAGAGGCTATAAAAGTAGCAAGGCTATATACAGTAGCGAGGCTACATACAGTAAAGAGGCTATAAAAGTAGCGAGGCTATATACAGTAGCGAGGCTATAAAAGTAGCGAGGCTATATACAGTAGAGAGGCTATATACAGTAGAGAGGCTATAAAAGTAGCGAGGCTATATACAGTAGAGAGGCTATAAAAGTAGCGAGGCTATATACAGTAGAGAGGCTATAAAAGTAGCGAGGCTATAAAAGTAGCGAGGCTATAAAAGTAGCGAGGCTATATACAGTAGCGAGGCTATAAAAGTAGCGAGGCTATATACAGTAGAGAGGCTATAAAAGTAGCGAGGCTATATACAGTAGAGAGGCTATAAAAGTAGCGAGGCTATAAAAGTAGCGAGGCTATAAAAGTAGCGAGGCTATAAAAGTAGCGAGGCTATATACAGTAGCGAGGCTATATACAGTAGAGAGGCTATATACAGTAGAGAGGCTATAAAAGTAGCGAGGCTATAAAGGTAGCGAGGCTATATACAGTAGAGAGGCTATAAAAGTAGCGAGGCTATATACAGTAGAGAGGCTATAAAAGTAGCGAGGCTACATACAGTAGCGAGGCTATAAAAGTAGCGAGGCTATATACAGTAGAGAGGCTATAAAAGTAGCGAGGCTATAAAAGTAGCGAGGCTATATACAGTAGAGAGGCTATAAAAGTAGCGAGACTATATACAGTAGAGAGGCTATAAAAGTAGAGGCTATAAAAATAGCGAGGCTATATACAGTAGAGAGGCTATAAAAGTAGCGAGGCTATAAAAGTAGCGAGGCTATATACAGTAGAGAGGCTATAAAAGTAGCGAGGCTATATACAGTAGAGAGGCTATAAAAGTAGCGAGGCTAATAAAAGTAGCGAGGCTATAAAAGTAGCGAGGCTATATACAGTAGAGAGGCTATAAAAGTAGCGAGGCTATATACAGTAGAGAGGCTATAAAAGTAGCGAGGCTATATACAGTAGAGAGGCTATAAAAGTAGCGAGGCTATAAAAGTAGCGAGGCTAATAAAAGTAGCGAGGCTAAAAACAGTAGAGGCTATAAAAGTAGCGAGGCTATATACAGTAGAGAGGCTATAAAAGTAGCGAGGCTATATACAGTAGAGAGGCTATAAAAGTAGCGAGGCTATAAAAGTAGCGAGGCCATATACAGTAGAGAGGCTATAAAAGTAGAGAGGCTATATACAGTAGAGGCTATAAAAGTAGCGAGGCTATATACAGTAGAGAGGCTATATACAGTAGCGAGGCTATATACAGTAGAGAGGCTATAAAAGTAGCGAGGCTATATACAGTAGCGAGGCTACATACAGTAAAGAGGCTATAAAAGTAGCGAGGCTATATACAGTAGCGAGGCTATAAAAGTAGCGAGGCTATATACAGTAGAGAGGCTATATACAGTAGAGAGGCTATAAAAGTAGCGAGGCTATATACAGTAGAGAGGCTATAAAAGTAGCGAGGCTATAAAAGTAGCGAGGCTATAAAAGTAGCGAGGCTATATACAGTAGCGAGGCTATAAAAGTAGCGAGGCTATATACAGTAGAGAGGCTATAAAAGTAGCGAGGCTATATACAGTAGAGAGGCTATAAAAGTAGCGAGGCTATAAAAGTAGCGAGGCTATAAAAGTAGCGAGGCTATATACAGTAGCGAGGCTATATACAGTAGAGAGGCTATAAAAGTAGCGAGGCTATAAAGGTAGCGAGGCTATATACAGTAGAGAGGCTATAAAAGTAGCGAGGCTATAAAGTAGCGAGGCTATATACAGTAGAGAGGCTATAAAAGTAGCGAGGCTATATACAGTAGAGAGGCTATAAAAGTAGCGAGGCTATAAAAGTAGCGAGGCTATATACAGTAGAGAGGCTATAAAAGTAGCGAGACTATATACAGTAGAGGCTATAAAAATAGCGAGGCTATATACAGTAGAGAGGCTATAAAAGTAGCGAGGCTATAAACAGTAGAGAGGCTATAAAAGTAGCGAGGCTATTAAAGTAGCGAGGCTATATACAGTAGAGAGGCTATAAAAGTAGCGAGGCTATAAAAGTAGCGAGGCTATATACAGTAGAGAGGCTATAAAATTAGCGAGGCTACATACAGTAGCGAGGCTATAAATGTAGCGAGGCTATAAAAGTAGCGAGGCTATAAAGGTTGCGAGGCTATAAAAGTAGCGAGGCTATAAAAGTAGCGAGGCTATAAAAGTAGCGAGGCTATAAAAGTAGCGAGGCTATATACAGTAGCGAGGCTATATACAGTAGAGAGGCTATATACAGTAGAGAGGCTATAAAAGTAGCGAGGCTATAAAAGTAGCGAGGCTATATACAGTAGAGAGGCTATAAAAGTAGCGAGGCTATATACAGTAGAGAGGCTATAAAAGTAGCGAGGCTATATACAGTAGCGAGGCTATAAAAGTAGCGAGGCTATATACAGTAGAGAGGCTATAAAAGTAGCGAGGCTATAAAAGTAGCGAGGCTATATACAGTAGAGAGGCTATAAAAGTAGCGAGGCTATATACAGTAGAGAGGCTATAAAAGTAGAGGCTATAAAAATAGCGAGGCTATATACAGTAGAGAGGCTATAAAAGTAGCGAGGCTATAAAAGTAGCGAGGCTATATACAGTAGAGAGGCTATAAAAGTAGCGAGGCTATAAAAGTAGCGAGGCTATATACAGTAGAGAGGCTATAAAAGTAGCGAGGCTATATACAGTAGAGAGGCTATAAAAGTAGCGAGGCTAATAAAAGTAGCGAGGCTATAAAAGTAGCGAGGCTATATACAGTAGAGAGGCTATAAAAGTAGCGAGGCTATATACAGTAGAGAGGCTATAAAAGTAGCGAGGCTATATACAGTAGAGAGGCTATAAAAGTAGCGAGGCTATAAAAGTAGCGAGGCTATAAAAGTAGCGAGGCTAAAAACAGTAGAGGCTATAAAAGTAGCGAGGCTATATACAGTGGAGAGGCTATAAAAGTAGCGAGGCTATATACAGTGGAGAGGCTATAAAAGTAGCGAGGCTATAAAAGTAGCGAGGCCATATACAGTAGAGAGGCTATAAAAGTAGAGAGGCTATATACAGTAGAGGCTATAAAAGTAGCGAGGCTATATACAGTAGAGAGGCTATATAAGTAGCGAGGCTATATACAGTAGAGAGGCTATAAAAGTAGCGAGGCTATATACAGTAGCGAGGCTACATACAGTAAAGAGGCTATAAAAGTAGCGAGGCTATAAAAGTAGCGAGGCTATATACAGTAGAGAGGCTATAAAAGTAGCGAGGCTATATACAGTAGAGAGGCTATAAAAGTAGCGAGGCTATAAAAGTAGCGAGGCTATATACAGTAGAGAGGCTATATACAGTAGCGAGGCTACATACAGTAAAGAGGCTATAAAAGTAGCGAGGCTATATACAGTAGCGAGGCTATAAAAGTAGCGAGGCTATATACAGTAGAGAGGCTATATACAGTAGCGAGGCTATAAAAGTAGCGAGGCTATAAAAGTAGCGAGGCTATATACAGTAGAGAGGCTATAAAAGTAGCGAGGCTATAAAAGTAGCGAGGCTATATACAGTAGAGAGGCTATAAAAGTAGCGAGGCTATATACAGTAGAGAGGCTATAAAAGTAGCGAGGCTACATACAGTAGCGAGGCTATAAAAGTAGCGAGGCTATATACAGTAGCGAGGCTATAAAAGTAGCGAGACTATATACAGTAGAGAGGCTATAAAAGTAGCGAGGCTATAAAAGTAGCGAGGCTATATACAGTAGAGAGGCTATAAAAGTAGCAAGGCTATAAAAGTAGCGAGGCTATATACAGTAGAGAGGCTATATACAGTAGAGAAGCTATATAAGTAGCGAGGCTATATACAGTAGAGAGGCTATAAAAGTAGCGAGGCTATATACAGTAGAGAGGCTATAAAAGTAGCGAGGCTATATACAGTAGAGAGGCTATAAAAGTAGCGAGGCTATATACAGTAGAGAGGCTATAAAAGTAGCGAGACTATATACAGTAGAGAGGCATTAAAAGTAGCGAGGCTATAAAAGTAGCGAGGCTATATACAGTAGAGAGGCTATAAAAGTAGCGAGGCTATATACAGTAGAGAGGCATTAATAGTAGTGACGCTATAAAAGTAGCGAGGCTATAAAAGTAGCGAGGCTATATACAGTAGAGGCTATAAAAGTAGCGAGGCTATATACAGTAGAGAGGCTATAAAAGTAGCGAGGCTATAAAAGTAGCGAGGCTATATACAGTAGAGAGGCTATATAAAGTAGCGAGGCTACATACAGTAGAGAGGCTATATACAGTAGCGAGGCTATAAAAGTAGCGAGGCTATAAAAGTAGCGAGGCTATATACAGTAGAGAGGCTATAAAAGTAGCGAGGCTATAAAAGTAGCGAGGCTATATACAGTAGAGAGGCTATAAAAGTAGCGAGGCTATATACAGTAGAGAGGCTATAAAAGTAGCGAGGCTACATACAGTAGCGAGGCTATAAAAGTAGCGAGGCTATATACAGTAGCGAGGCTATAAAAGTAGCGAGACTATATACAGTAGAGAGGCTATAAAAGTAGCGAGGCTATAAATGTAGCGAGGCTATATACAGTAGAGAGGCTATAAAAGTAGCGAGGCTATAAAAGTAGCGAGGCTATATACAGTAGAGAGGCTATATACAGTAGAGAGGCTATAAAAGTAGCGAGGCTATATACAGTAGAGAGGCTATAAAAGTAGCGAGGCTATATACAGTAGAGAGGCTATAAAAGTAGCGAGGCTATATACAGTAGAGAGGCTATAAAAGTAGCGAGGCTATAAAAGTAGCGAGGCTATAAAAGTAGCGAGGCTATATACAGTAGAGGCTATAAAAGTAGCGAGGCTATAAAAGTAGCGAGACTACATACAGTAGAGAGGCTATAAAAGTAGCGAGGCTATATACAGTAGAGAGGCTATAAAAGTAGCGAGGCTAATAAAAGTAGCGAGGCTATAAAAGTAGCGAGGCTATATACAGTAGAGAGGCTATAAAAGTAGCGAGGCTATATACAGTAGAGAGGCTATAAAAGTAGCGAGGCTATATACAGTAGAGAGGCTATAAAAGTAGCGAGGCTATATACAGTAGAGAGGCTATAAAAGTAGCGAGGCTAATAAAAGTAGCGAGGCTATAAAAGTAGCGAGGCTATAAAACAGTAGAGGCTATAAAAGTAGCGAGGCTATAAAAGTAGCGAGGCTATATACAGTAGAGAGGCTATAAAAGTAGCGAGGCTATATACAGTAGAGAGGCTATAAAAGTAGCGAGGCTATAAAAGTAGCGAGGCCATATACAGTAGAGAGGCTATAAAAGTAGAGAGGCTATATACAGTAGAGGCTATAAAAGTAGCGAGGCTATAAAAGTAGCGAGGCTATATACAGTAGAGAGGCTATAAAAGTAGCGAGGCTATATACAGTAGAGAGGCTATAAAAGTAGCGAGGCTATATACAGTAGAGAGGCTATATAAGTAGCGAGGCTATATACAGTAGAGAGGCTATAAAAGTAGCGAGGCTATATACAGTAGCGAGGCTATAAAAGTAGCGAGGCTATAAAAGTAGCGAGGCTATAAAAGTAGCGAGGCTATATACAGTAGAGGCTATAAAAGTAGCGAGGCTATAAAAGTAGCGAGGCTATATACAGTAGAGAGGCTATAAAAGTAGCGAGGCTATATACAGTAGAGAGGCTATAAAAGTAGCGAGGCTAATAAAAGTAGCGAGGCTATAAAAGTAGCGAGGCTATATACAGTAGAGAGGCTATAAAAGTAGCGAGGCTATATACAGTAGAGAGGCTATAAAAGTAGCGAGGCTATATACAGTAGAGAGGCTATAAAAGTAGCGAGGCTATATACAGTAGAGAGGCTATAAAAGTAGCGAGGCTATAAAAGTAGCGAGGCTATAAAAGTAGCGAGGCTATAAAAGTAGCGAGGCTAAAACAGTAGAGGCTATAAAAGTAGAGAGGCTATAAAAGTAGCGAGGCTATAAAAGTAGCGAGGCTATAAAAGGAGCGAGGCAAAAAACAGTAGAGGCTATAAAAGTAGCGAGGCTATATACAGTGGAGAGGCTATAAAAGTAGCGAGGCTATAAAAGTAGCGAGGCCATATACAGTAGAGAGGCTATAAAAGTAGAGAGGCTATATACAGTAGAGGCTATAAAAGTAGCGAGGCTATAAAAGTAGCGAGGCTATATACAGTAGAGAGGCTATATACAGTAGAGAGGCTATAAAAGTAGCAAGGCTATATACAGTAGCGAGGCTACATACAGTAAAGAGGCTATAAAAGTAGCGAGGCTATATACAGTAGCGAGGCTATAAAAGTAGCGAGGCTATAAAAGTAGCGAGGCTATATACAGTAGAGAGGCTATATACAGTAGAGAGGCTATAAAAGTAGCGAGGCTATATACAGTAGAGAGGCTATAAAAGTAGCGAGGCTATAAAAGTAGCGAGGCTATAAAAGTAGCGAGGCTACATACAGTAGCGAGGCTATAAAAGTAGCGAGGCTATATACAGTAGAGAGGCTATAAAAGTAGCGAGGCTATATACAGTAGAGAGGCTATAAAAGTTGCGAGGCTATAAAAGTAGCGAGGCTATAAAAGTAGCGAGGCTATAAAAGTAGCGAGGCTATATACAGTAGCGAGGCTATATACAGTAGAGAGGCTATATACAGTAGAGAGGCTATAAAAGTAGCGAGGCTATAAAGGTAGCGAGGCTATATACAGTAGAGAGGCTATAAAAGTAGCGAGGCTACATACAGTAGAGAGGCTATATACAGTAGCGAGGCTATAAAAGTAGCGAGGCTATATACAGTAGAGAGGCTATAAAAGTAGCGAGGCTATAAAAGTAGCGAGGCTATATACAGTAGAGAGGCTATAAAAGTAGCGAGACTATATACAGTAGAGAGGCTATAAAAGTAGAGGCTATAAAAATAGCGAGGCTATATACAGTAGAGAGGCTATAAAAGTAGCGAGGCTATAAAAGTAGCGAGGCTATATACAGTAGAGAGGCTATAAAAGTAGCGAGGCTATATACAGTAGAGAGGCTATAAAAGTAGCGAGGCTATAAAAGTAGCGAGGCTATATAAAGTAGCGAGGCTATATACAGTAGAGAGGCTATAAAAGTAGCGAGGCTATATACAGTAGAGAGGCTATAAAAGTAGCGAGGCTATATACAGTAGAGAGGCTATAAAAGTAGCGAGGCTAATAAAAGTAGCGAGGCTATAAAAGTAGCGAGGCTATAAACAGTAGAGGCTATAAAAGTAGCGAGGCTATATACAGTGGAGAGGCTATAAAAGTAGCGAGGCTATATACAGTGGAGAGGCTATAAAAGTAGCGAGGCTATAAAAGTAGCGAGGCCATATACAGTAGAGAGGCTATAAAAGTAGAGAGGCTATATACAGTAGAGGCTATAAAAGTAGCGAGGCTATATACAGTAGAGAGGCTATATACAGTAGCGAGGCTATATACAGTAGAGAGGCTATAAAAGTAGCGAGGCTATATACAGTAGCGAGGCTACATACAGTAAAGAGGCTATAAAAGTAGCGAGGCTATATACAGTAGCGAGGCTATAAAAGTAGCGAGGCTATATACAGTAGAGAGGCTATATACAGTAGAGAGGCTATAAAAGTAGCGAGGCTATATACAGTAGAGAGGCTATAAAAGTAGCGAGGCTATAAAAGTAGCGAGGCTATAAAAGTAGCGAGGCTATATACAGTAGCGAGGCTATAAAAGTAGCGAGGCTATATACAGTAGAGAGGCTATAAAAGTAGCGAGGCTATATACAGTAGAGAGGCTATAAAAGTAGCGAGGCTATAAAAGTAGCGAGGCTATAAAAGTAGCGAGGCTATAAAAGTAGCGAGGCTATATACAGTAGCGAGGCTATATACAGTAGAGAGGCTATAAAGTAGCGAGGCTATAAAGGTAGCGAGGCTATATACAGTAGAGAGGCTATAAAGTAGCGAGGCATATAAAGGTAGCGAGGCTACATACAGTAGAGAGGCTATAAAGTAGCGAGGCTAATACAGTAGAGAGGCTATAAAAAGTAGCGAGGCTATAAAGTAGCGAGGCTATATACAGTAGAGAGGCTATAAAAGTAGCGAGACTATATACAGTAGAGGCTATAAAAATAGCGAGGCTATATACAGTAGAGGCTAATAAAGTAGCGAGGCTATAAACAGTAGAGAGGCTATAAAAAGTAGCGAGGCTATAAACAGTAGCGAGGCCTATATACAGTAGAGAGGCTATAAAAGTAGCGAGGCTATAAAAGTAGCGAGGCCTATATACAGTAGAGAGGCTATAAATTAGCGAGGCTACATACAGTAGCGAGGCTATAAATTGTAGCGAGGGCTATAAAAAGTAGCGAGGCTATATACAGCAGCGAGGCTATATACCGTAGTGAGGCTATAAAGTAGCGAGGCTATATACAGTAGCGAGGCTATAAAAGTAGCGAGGCTATATACAGTAGAGAGGCTATATACAGTAGAGAGGCTATAAAAGTAGCGAGGCTATATACAGTAGAGAGGCTATAAAATTAGCGAGGCTATATACAGTAGAGAGGCTATAAAAGTAGCGAGGCCTATAAAAGTAGCGAGGCTATAAAAGTAGCGAGGCTACATACAGTAGCGAGGCTATAAAAGTAGCGAGGCTATATACAGTAGAGAGGCTATAAAAGTAGCGAGGCTATATACAGTAGAGAGGCTATAAAAGTTGCGAGGCTATAAAAGTAGCGAGGCTATAAAAGTAGCGAGGCTATAAAAGTAGCGAGGCTATATACAGTAGCGAGGCTATATACAGTAGAGAGGCTATATACAGTAGAGAGGCTATAAAAGTAGCGAGGCTATAAAGGTAGCGAGGCTATATACAGTAGAGAGGCTATAAAAGTAGCGAGGCTACATACAGTAGAGAGGCTATAAAAGTAGTGAGGCTACATACAGTAGCGAGGCTATAAAAGTAGCGAGGCTATAAAAGTAGCGAGGCTATATACAGTAGAGAGGCTATAAAAGTAGCGAGACTATATACAGTAGAGAGGCTATAAAAGTAGAGGCTATAAAAATAGCGAGGCTATATACAGTAGAGAGGCTATAAAAGTAGCGAGGCTATAAAAGTAGCGAGGCTACATACAGTAGAGAGGCTATAAAAGTAGCGAGGCTATATACAGTAGAGAGGCTATAAAAGTAGAGAGGTAATAAAAGTAGCGAGGGTAATAAAAGGAGCGAGGCCATATACAGTAGAGAGGCTATAAAAGTAGTGAGGCTATATACAGTAAAGAGGCTATAAAAAGTAGCGAGGCTATATACAGTAGAGAGGCTATAAAAGTAGCGAGGGTAATAAAAGTAGCGAGGTAATAAAAGGAGCGAGGCAAAAAAACAGTAGAGGCTATAAAAGTAGCGAGGCTATATACAGTAGAGAGGCTATAAAAGTAGCGAGGCTATATACAGTAGAGAGGCTATAAAAGTAGCGAGGCTATAAAAGTAGCGAGGCTATATACAGTAGAGAGGCTATAAAAGTAGCGAGGCTATATACAGTAGAGGCTATAAAAGTAGCGAGGCTATATACAGTAGAGAGGCTATATACAGTAGCGAGGCTATATACAGTAGAGAGGCTATAAAAGTAGCGAGGCTATATACAGTAGCGAGGCTACATACAGTAAAGAGGCTATAAAAGTAGCGAGGCTATATACAGTAGCGAGGCTATAAAAGTAGCGAGGCTATATACAGTAGAGAGGCTATATACAGTAGAGAGGCTATAAAATTTGCGAGGCTATATACAGTAGAGAGGCTATAAAAGTAGCGAGGCTATAAAAGTAGCGAGACTATAAAAGTAGCGAGGCTACATACAGTAGCGAGGCTATAAAAGTAGCGAGGCTATATACAGTAGAGAGGCTATAAAAGTAGCGAGGCTATATACAGTAGAGAGGCTATAAAAGTAGCGAGGCTATAAAAGTAGCGAGGCTATAAAAGTAGCGAGGCTATATACAGTAGCGAGGCTATATACAGTAGAGAGGCTATAAAAGTAGCGAGGCTATAAAAGTAGCGAGGCTATATACAGTAGAGAGGCTATAAAAGTAGCGAGGCTATAAAGGTAGCGAGGCTACATACAGTAGAGAGGCTATAAAAGTAGCGAGGCTATATACAGTAGAGAGGCTATAAAAGTAGCGAGGCTATAAAAGTAGCGAGGCTATATACAGTAGAGAGGCTATAAAAGTAGCGAGACTATATACAGTAGAGGCTATAAAAATAGCGAGGCTATATACAGTAGAGAGGCTATAAAAGTAGCGAGGCTATAACAGTAGAGAGGCTATAAAAGTAGCGAGGCTATAAAAGTAGCGAGGCTATATACAGTAGAGAGGCTATAAAAGTAGCGAGGCTATAAAAGTAGCGAGGCTATATACAGTAGAGAGGCTATAAAATTAGCGAGGCTACATACAGTAGCGAGGCTATAAATGTAGCGAGGCTATAAAAGTAGCGAGGCTATAAAGGTTGCGAGGCTATAAAAGTAGCGAGGCTATAAAAGTAGCGAGGCTATAAAAGTAGCGAGGCTATAAAAGTAGCGAGGCTATATACAGTAGCGAGGCTATATACAGTAGAGAGGCTATATACAGTAGAGAGGCTATAAAAGTAGCGAGGCTATAAAAGTAGCGAGGCTATATACAGTAGAGAGGCTATAAAAGTAGCGAGGCTATATACAGTAGAGAGGCTATAAAAGTAGCGAGGCTATATACAGTAGCGAGGCTATAAAAGTAGCGAGGCTATATACAGTAGAGAGGCTATAAAAGTAGCGAGGCTATAAAAGTAGCGAGGCTATATACAGTAGAGAGGCTATAAAAGTAGCGAGACTATATACAGTAGAGAGGCTATAAAAGTAGAGGCTATAAAAATAGCGAGGCTATATACAGTAGAGAGGCTATAAAAGTAGCGAGGCTATAAAAGTAGCGAGGCTATATACAGTAGAGAGGCTATAAAAGTAGCGAGGCTATAAAAGTAGCGAGGCTATATACAGTAGAGAGGCTATAAAAGTAGCGAGGCTATATACAGTAGAGAGGCTATAAAAGTAGCGAGGCTATAAAAGTAGCGAGGCTATAAAAGTAGCGAGGCTATATACAGTAGAGAGGCTATAAAAGTAGCGAGGCTATATACAGTAGAGAGGCTATAAAAGTAGCGAGGCTATATACAGTAGAGAGGCTATAAAAGTAGCGAGGCTATAAAAGTAGCGAGGCTATATACAGTAGAGAGGCTATAAAAGTAGCGAGGCTATATACAGTAGAGAGGCTATAAAAGTAGCGAGGCTATATACAGTAGCGAGGCTATAAAAGTAGCGAGGCTATATACAGTAGAGAGGCTATAAAAGTAGCGAGGCTATAAAAGTAGCGAGGCTATATACAGTAGAGAGGCTATAAAAGTAGCGAGGCTATATACAGTAGAGAGGCTATAAAAGTAGAGGCTATAAAAATAGCGAGGCTATATACAGTAGAGAGGCTATAAAAGTAGCGAGGCTATAAAAGTAGCGAGGCTATATACAGTAGAGAGGCTATAAAAGTAGCGAGGCTATAAAAGTAGCGAGGCTATATACAGTAGAGAGGCTATAAAAGTAGCGAGGCTATATACAGTAGAGAGGCTATAAAAGTAGCGAGGCTATAAAGTAGCGAGGCTATAAAAGTAGCGAGGCTATATACAGTAGAGAGGCTATAAAAGTAGCGAGGCTATATACAGTAGAGAGGCTATAAAAGTAGCGAGGCTATATACAGTAGAGAGGCTATAAAAGTAGCGAGGCTATAAAAGTAGCGAGGCTATAAAAGTAGCGAGGCTAAAAACAGTAGAGGCTATAAAAGTAGCGAGGCTATATACAGTAGAGAGGCTATAAAAGTAGCGAGGCTATATACAGTAGAGAGGCTATAAAAGTAGCGAGGCTATAAAAGTAGCGAGGCTATATACAGTAGAGAGGCTATAAAAGTAGCGAGGCTATATACAGTAGAGGCTATAAAAGTAGCGAGGCTATATACAGTAGAGAGGCTATATACAGTAGCGAGGCTATATACAGTAGAGAGGCTATAAAAGTAGCGAGGCTATATACAGTAGCGAGGCTACATACAGTAAAGAGGCTATAAAAGTAGCGAGGCTATAAAAGTAGCGAGGCTATATACAGTAGAGAGGCTATAAAAGTAGCGAGGCTATATACAGTAGAGAGGCTATAAAAGTAGCGAGGCTATAAAAGTAGCGAGGCTATATACAGTAGAGAGGCTATAAAAGTAGCGAGGCTATATACAGTAAAGAGGCTATAAAAGTAGCGAGGCTATATACAGTAGCGAGGCTATAAAAGTAGCGAGGCTATATACAGTAGAGAGGCTATATACAGTAGCGAGGCTATAAAAGTAGCGAGGCTATAAAAGTAGCGAGGCTATATACAGTAGAGAGGCTATAAAAGTAGCGAGGCTATAAAAGTAGCGAGGCTATATACAGTAGAGAGGCTATAAAAGTAGCGAGGCTATATACAGTAGAGAGGCTATAAAAGTAGCGAGGCTACATACAGTAGCGAGGCTATAAAAGTAGCGAGGCTATAAAAGTAGCGAGGCTATAAAAGTAGCGAGGCTATAAAAGTAGCGAGGCTATATACAGTAGCGAGGCTATATACAGTAGAGAGGCTATAAAAGTAGCGAGGCTATAAAGGTAGCGAGGCTATATACAGTAGAGAGGCTATAAAAGTAGCGAGGCTATAAAGTAGCGAGGCTATATACAGTAGAGAGGCTATAAAAGTAGCGAGGCTATATACAGTAGAGAGGCTATAAAAGTAGCGAGGCTATAAAAGTAGCGAGGCTATATACAGTAGAGAGGCTATAAAAGTAGCGAGACTATATACAGTAGAGGCTATAAAAATAGCGAGGCTATATACAGTAGAGAGGCTATAAAAGTAGCGAGGCTATAAACAGTAGAGAGGCTATAAAAGTAGCGAGGCTATAAAAGTAGCGAGGCTATATACAGTAGAGAGGCTATAAAAGTAGCGAGGCTATAAAAGTAGCGAGGCTATATACAGTAGAGAGGCTATAAAATTAGCGAGGCTACATACAGTAGCGAGGCTATAAAAGTAGCGAGGCTATAAAAGTAGCGAGGCTATAAAGGTTGCGAGGCTATAAAAGTAGCGAGGCTATAAAAGTAGCGAGGCTATAAAAGTAGCGAGGCTATAAAAGTAGCGAGGCTATATACAGTAGCGAGGCTATATACAGTAGCGAGGCTATATACAGTAGAGAGGCTATAAAAGTAGCGAGGCTATAAAAGTAGCGAGGCTATATACAGTAGAGAGGCTATAAAAGTAGCGAGGCTATATACAGTAGAGAGGCTATAAAAGTAGCGAGGCTATAAAAGTAGCGAGGCTATAAAAGTAGCGAGGCTATATACAGTAGCGAGGCTATATACAGTAGCGAGGCTATATACAGTAGAGAGGCTATAAAAGTAGCGAGGCTATAAAGTAGCGAGGCTATATACAGTAGAGAGGCTATAAAAGTAGCGAGGCTATATACAGTAGAGAGGCTATAAAAGTAGCGAGGCTATAAAAGTAGCGAGGCTATAAAAGTAGCGAGGCTATATACAGTAGCGAGGCTATATACAGTAGAGAGGCTATAAAAGTAGCGAGGCTATAAAAGTAGCGAGGCTATATACAGTAGAGAGGCTATAAAAGTAGCGAGGCTATAAAGGTAGCGAGGCTATATACAGTAGAGAGGCTATAAAAGTAGCGAGGCTATATACAGTAGAGAGGCTATAAAAGTAGCGAGGCTATAAAAGTAGCGAGGCTATATACAGTAGAGAGGCTATAAAAGTAGCGAGGCTATATACAGTAGAGAGGCTATAAAAGTAGCGAGGCTATATACAGTAGAGAGGCTATAAAAGTAGCGAGGCTATAAACAGTAGAGAGGCTATAAAAGTAGCGAGGCTATAAAAGTAGCGAGGCTATATACAGTAGAGAGGCTATAAAAGTAGCGAGGCTATAAAAGTAGCGAGGCTATATACAGTAGAGAGGCTATAAAATTAGCGAGGCTACATACAGTAGCGAGGCTATAAATGTAGCGAGGCTATAAAAGTAGCGAGGCTATAAAGTAGCGAGGCTATAAAGTAGCGAGGCTATAAAAGTAGCGAGGCTATAAAGTAGCGAGGCTATAAAAGTAGCGAGGCTATATAAGTAGCGAGGCTATATACAGTAGAGAGGCTATATACAGTAGAGAGGCTATAAAAGTAGCGAGGCTATAAAAGTAGCGAGGCTATATACAGTAGAGAGGCTATAAAAGTAGCGAGGCTATATACAGTAGAGAGGCTATAAAAGTAGCGAGGCTATATACAGTAGAGAGGCTATAAAAGTAGCGAGGCTATAAAAGTAGCGAGGCTATATACAGTAGAGAGGCTATAAAAGTAGCGAGGCTATATACAGTAGAGAGGCTATAAAAGTAGAGGCTATAAAAATAGCGAGGCTATATACAGTAGAGAGGCTATAAAAGTAGCGAGGCTATAAAAGTAGCGAGGCTATATACAGTAGAGAGGCTATAAAAGTAGCGAGGCTATATACAGTAGAGAGGCTATAAAAGTAGCGAGGCTATAAAAGTAGCGAGGCTATAAAAGTAGCGAGGCTATATACAGTAGAGAGGCTATAAAAGTAGCGAGGCTATATACAGTAGAGAGGCTATAAAAGTAGCGAGGCTATATACAGTAGAGAGGCTATAAAAGTAGCGAGGCTATAAAAGTAGCGAGGCTATAAAAGTAGCGAGGCTATAAACAGTAGCGAGGCTATAAAAGTAGCGAGGCTATATACAGTAGAGAGGCTATAAAAGTAGCGAGGCTATATACAGTAGAGAGGCTATAAAAGTAGCGAGGCTATAAAAGTAGCGAGGCTATATACAGTAGAGAGGCTATAAAAGTAGCGAGGCTATATACAGTAGAGAGGCTATAAAAGTAGCGAGGCTATATACAGTAGAGAGGCTATATAAAGTAGCGAGGCTATATACAGTAGAGAGGCTATAAAAGTAGCGAGGCTATATACAGTAGCGAGGCTATATACAGTAAAGAGGCTATAAAAGTAGCGAGGCTATATACAGTAGCGAGGCTATAAAAGTAGCGAGGCTATATACAGTAGCGAGGCTATATACAGTAGAGAGGCTATAAAAGTAGCGAGGCTATATACAGTAGAGAGGCTATAAAAGTAGCGAGGCTATAAAAGTAGAGAGGCTATAAAAGTAGCGAGGCTATATACAGTAGCGAGGCTATAAAAGTAGCGAGGCTATATACAGTAGAGAGGCTATAAAAGTAGCGAGGCTATATACAGTAGAGAGGCTATAAAAGTAGCGAGGCTATAAAGTAGCGAGGCTATAAAAGTAGCGAGGCTATAAAAGTAGCGAGGCTATATACAGTAGAGAGGCTATAAAAGTAGCGAGGCTATAAAAGTAGCGAGGCTATATACAGTAGAGAGGCTATAAAAGTAGCGAGGCTATAAAAGTAGCGAGGCTATATACAGTAGAGAGGCTATAAAAGTAGCGAGGCTATATACAGTAGAGAGGCTATAAAAGTAGCGAGGCTATAAAAGTAGCGAGGCTATATACAGTAGAGAGGCTATAAAAGTAGCGAGACTATATACAGTAGAGGCTATAAAAATAGCGAGGCTATATACAGTAGAGAGGCTATAAAAGTAGCGAGGCTATATACAGTAGAGAGGCTATAAAAGTAGCGAGGCTATAAAAGTAGCGAGGCTATATACAGTAGAGAGGCTATAAAAGTAGCGAGGCTATAAAAGTAGCGAGGCTATATACAGTAGAGAGGCTATAAAAGTAGCGAGGCTATATACAGTAGCGAGGCTATAAAAGTAGCGAGGCTATAAAGTAGCGAGGCTATAAAGTAGCGAGGCTATAAAAGTAGCGAGGCTATAAAAGTAGCGAGGCTATAAAAGTAGCGAGGCTATAAAAGTAGCGAGGCTATAACAGTAGCGAGGCTATATACAGTAGCGAGGCTATATACAGTAGAGAGGCTATAAAAGTAGCGAGGCTATAAAAGTAGCGAGGCTATATACAGTAGAGAGGCTATAAAAGTAGCGAGGCTATATACAGTAGAGAGGCTATAAAAGTAGCGAGGCTACATACAGTAGCGAGGCTATAAAAGTAGCGAGGCTATATACAGTAGAGAGGCTATAAAAGTAGCGAGGCTATAAAAGTAGCGAGGCTATATACAGTAGAGAGGCTATAAAAGTAGCGAGGCTATATAAGTAGCGAGGCTATAAAAGTAGAGAGGCTATAAAAGTAGCGAGGCTATATACAGTAGCGAGGCTATAAAAGTAGCGAGGCTATAAAAGTAGCGAGGCTATATACAGTAGAGAGGCTATAAAAGTAGCGAGGCTATAAAAGTAGCGAGGCTATAAACAGTAGAGAGGCTATAAAAGTAGCGAGGCTATATACAGTAGAGAGGCTATAAAAGTAGCGAGGCTATAAAAGTAGCGAGGCTATAAAAGTAGCGAGGCTATATACAGTAGAGAGGCTATAAAAGTAGCGAGGCTATATACAGTAGAGAGGCTATAAAAGTAGCGAGGCTATATACAGTAGAGAGGCTATAAAAGTAGCGAGGCTATAAAAGTAGCGAGGCTATAAAGTAGCGAGGCTAAAACAGTAGAGGCTATAAAAGTAGCGAGGCTATATACAGTAGAGAGGCTATAAAAGTAGCGAGGCTATATACAGTAGAGAGGCTATAAAAGTAGCGAGGCTATAAAAGTAGCGAGGCTATATAAGTAGCGAGGCTATAAAAGTAGCGAGGCTATATACAGTAGAGGCTATAAAAGTAGCGAGGCTATATACAGTAGAGAGGCTATATAAGTAGCGAGGCTATATACAGTAGAGAGGCTATAAAAGTAGCGAGGCTATAAAGTAGCGAGGCTATATACAGTAGCGAGGCTATAAAAGTAGCGAGGCTATAAAAGTAGCGAGGCTATAAAAGTAGCGAGGCTATAAAAGTAGCGAGGCTATATAAGTAGCGAGGCTATAAAAGTAGCGAGGCTATAAAAGTAGCGAGGCTATATACAGTAGCGAGGCTATATACAGTAGCGAGGCTATATACAGTAGAGAGGCTATAAAAGTAGCGAGGCTATATAAGTAGCGAGGCTATAAAAGTAGCGAGGCTATAACAGTAGCGAGGCTATATACAGTAGCGAGGCTATAAAAGTAGCGAGGCTATAAAAGTAGCGAGGCTATAAAAGTAGCGAGGCTATAAACAGTAGCGAGGCTATAAAAGTAGCGAGGCTATATACAGTAGAGAGGCTATAAAAGTAGCGAGGCTATATAAGTAGCGAGGCTATAAACAGTAGCGAGGCTATATACAGTAGCGAGGCTATATACAGTAGCGAGGCTATAAAAGGAGCGAGGCTATAAAAGTAGCGAGGCTATAAATGTAGCGAGGCTATATACAGTAGCGAGGCTATATACAGTAGAGAGGCTATAAAAGTAGCGAGGCTATAAAGTAGCGAGGCTATATACAGTAGAGAGGCTATAAAAGTAGCGAGGCTATAAAGTAGCGAGGCTATATACAGTAGAGAGGCTATAAAAGTAGCGAGGCTATATACAGTAGAGAGGCTATAAAAGTAGCGAGGCTATAAAAGTAGCGAGGCTATATACAGTAGAGAGGCTATAAAAGTAGCGAGACTATATACAGTAGAGGCTATAAAAATAGCGAGGCTATATACAGTAGAGAGGCTATAAAAGTAGCGAGGCTATAAACAGTAGAGAGGCTATAAAAGTAGCGAGGCTATAAAAGTAGCGAGGCTATATACAGTAGAGAGGCTATAAAAGTAGCGAGGCTATAAAAGTAGCGAGGCTATATACAGTAGAGAGGCTATAAAATTAGCGAGGCTACATACAGTAGCGAGGCTATAAATGTAGCGAGGCTATAAAAGTAGCGAGGCTATAAAGGTTGCGAGGCTATAAAAGTAGCGAGGCTATAAAAGTAGCGAGGCTATAAAAGTAGCGAGGCTATAAAAGTAGCGAGGCTATATACAGTAGCGAGGCTATATACAGTAGAGAGGCTATATACAGTAGAGAGGCTATAAAAGTAGCGAGGCTATAAAAGTAGCGAGGCTATATACAGTAGAGAGGCTATAAAAGTAGCGAGGCTATATACAGTAGAGAGGCTATAAAAGTAGCGAGGCTACATACAGTAGCGAGGCTATAAAAGTAGCGAGGCTATATACAGTAGAGAGGCTATAAAAGTAGCGAGGCTATAAAAGTAGCGAGGCTATATACAGTAGAGAGGCTATAAAAGTAGCGAGGCTATATACAGTAGAGAGGCTATAAAAGTAGAGGCTATAAAAATAGCGAGGCTATATACAGTAGAGAGGCTATAAAAGTAGCGAGGCTATAAAAGTAGCGAGGCTATATACAGTAGAGAGGCTATAAAAGTAGCGAGGCTATAAAAGTAGCGAGGCTATATACAGTAGAGAGGCTATAAAAGTAGCGAGGCTATATACAGTAGAGAGGCTATAAAAGTAGCGAGGCTATAAAAGTAGCGAGGCTATAAAAGTAGCGAGGCTATATACAGTAGAGAGGCTATAAAAGTAGCGAGGCTATATACAGTAGAGAGGCTATAAAAGTAGCGAGGCTATATACAGTAGAGAGGCTATAAAAGTAGCGAGGCTATAAAAGTAGCGAGGCTATAAAAGTAGCGAGGCTATAAACAGTAGAGGCTATAAAAGTAGCGAGGCTATATACAGTAGAGAGGCTATAAAAGTAGCGAGGCTATATACAGTGGAGAGGCTATAAAAGTAGCGAGGCTATAAAAGTAGCGAGGCCATATACAGTAGAGAGGCTATAAAAGTAGAGAGGCTATATACAGTAGAGGCTATAAAAGTAGCGAGGCTATATACAGTAGAGAGGCTATATACAGTAGCGAGGCTATATACAGTAGAGAGGCTATAAAAGTAGCGAGGCTATATACAGTAGCGAGGCTATATACAGTAGAGAGGCTATAAAAGTAGCGAGGCTATATACAGTAGAGAGGCTATAAAAGTAGCGAGGCTATAAAAGTAGCGAGGCTATATACAGTAGAGAGGCTATAAAAGTAGCGAGACTATATACAGTAGAGGCTATAAAAGTAGCGAGGCTATATACAGTAGAGAGGCTATAAAAGTAGCGAGGCTATATACAGTAGAGAGGCTATAAAAGTAGCGAGGCTATATACAGTAGCGAGGCTATATACAGTAGAGAGGCTATAAAAGTAGCGAGGCTAAAAGTAGCGAGGCTATATACAGTAGAGAGGCTATAAAAGTAGCGAGGCTATATACAGTAGAGAGGCTATAAAAGTAGCGAGGCTATAAAAGTAGCGAGGCTATATACAGTAGCGAGGCTATAAAAGTAGCGAGGCTATATAAGTAGCGAGGCTATATACAGTAGAGAGGCTATAAAAGTAGCGAGGCTATATACAGTAGCGAGGCTATAAAAGTAGCGAGGCTATATACAGTAGAGAGGCTATAAAAGTAGCGAGGCTATAAAAGTAGCGAGGCTATAAAAGTAGCGAGGCTATATACAGTAGAGAGGCTATAAAAGTAGCGAGGCTATAAAAGTAGCGAGGCTATATACAGTAGAGAGGCTATAAAAGTAGCGAGGCTATATACAGTAGAGAGGCTATAAAAGTAGCGAGGCTATAAACAGTAGAGAGGCTATAAAAGTAGCGAGGCTATAAAAGTAGCGAGGCTATATACAGTAGAGAGGCTATAAAAGTAGCGAGGCTATAAAAGTAGCGAGGCTATATACAGTAGAGAGGCTATAAAATTAGCGAGGCTACATACAGTAGCGAGGCTATAAATGTAGCGAGGCTATAAAAGTAGCGAGGCTATAAAGGTTGCGAGGCTATAAAAGTAGCGAGGCTATAAAAGTAGCGAGGCTATAAAAGTAGCGAGGCTATAAAAGTAGCGAGGCTATATACAGTAGCGAGGCTATATACAGTAGAGAGGCTATATACAGTAGAGAGGCTATAAAAGTAGCGAGGCTATAAAAGTAGCGAGGCTATATACAGTAGAGAGGCTATAAAAGTAGCGAGGCTATATACAGTAGAGAGGCTATAAAAGTAGCGAGGCTATAAAAGTAGCGAGGCTATAAAAGTAGCGAGGCTATATACAGTAGCGAGGCTATATACAGTAGCGAGGCTATATACAGTAGAGAGGCTATAAAAGTAGCGAGGCTATAAAAGTAGCGAGGCTATATACAGTAGAGAGGCTATAAAAGTAGCGAGGCTATATACAGTAGAGAGGCTATAAAAGTAGCGAGGCTATAAAAGTAGCGAGGCTATAAAAGTAGCGAGGCTATATACAGTAGCGAGGCTATATACAGTAGAGAGGCTATAAAAGTAGCGAGGCTATAAAGGTAGCGAGGCTATATACAGTAGAGAGGCTATAAAAGTAGCGAGGCTATAAAGGTAGCGAGGCTACATACAGTAGAGAGGCTATAAAAGTAGCGAGGCTATATACAGTAGAGAGGCTATAAAAGTAGCGAGGCTATAAAAGTAGCGAGGCTATATACAGTAGAGAGGCTATAAAAGTAGCGAGACTATATACAGTAGAGGCTATAAAAATAGCGAGGCTATATACAGTAGAGAGGCTATAAAAGTAGCGAGGCTATAAACAGTAGAGAGGCTATAAAAGTAGCGAGGCTATAAAAGTAGCGAGGCTATATACAGTAGAGAGGCTATAAAAGTAGCGAGGCTATAAAAGTAGCGAGGCTATATACAGTAGAGAGGCTATAAAATTAGCGAGGCTACATACAGTAGCGAGGCTATAAATGTAGCGAGGCTATAAAAGTAGCGAGGCTATAAAGGTTGCGAGGCTATAAAAGTAGCGAGGCTATAAAAGTAGCGAGGCTATAAAAGTAGCGAGGCTATAAAAGTAGCGAGGCTATATACAGTAGCGAGGCTATAAAAGTAGAGAGGCTATATACAGTAGAGAGGCTATAAAAGTAGCGAGGCTATAAAAGTAGCGAGGCTATATACAGTAGAGAGGCTATAAAAGTAGCGAGGCTATATACAGTAGAGAGGCTATAAAAGTAGCGAGGCTATAAAAGTAGCGAGGCTATAAAAGTAGCGAGGCTATATACAGTAGAGAGGCTATAAAAGTAGCGAGGCTATATACAGTAGAGAGGCTATAAAAGTAGCGAGGCTATATACAGTAGAGAGGCTATAAAAGTAGCGAGGCTATAAAAGTAGCGAGGCTATAAAAGTAGCGAGGCTAAAAACAGTAGAGGCTATAAAAGTAGCGAGGCTATATACAGTAGAGAGGCTATAAAAGTAGCGAGGCTATATACAGTAGAGAGGCTATAAAAGTAGCGAGGCTATAAAAGTAGCGAGGCCATATACAGTAGAGAGGCTATAAAAGTAGAGAGGCTATATACAGTAGAGGCTATAAAAGTAGCGAGGCTATATACAGTAGAGAGGCTATATACAGTAGCGAGGCTATATACAGTAGAGAGGCTATAAAAGTAGCGAGGCTATATACAGTAGCGAGGCTACATACAGTAAAGAGGCTATAAAAGTAGCGAGGCTATAAAAGTAGCGAGGCTATATACAGTAGAGAGGCTATAAAAGTAGCGAGGCTATATACAGTAGAGAGGCTATAAAAGTAGCGAGGCTATAAAAGTAGCGAGGCTATATACAGTAGCGAGGCTATAAAAGTAGCGAGGCTATATACAGTAGCGAGGCTACATACAGTAAAGAGGCTATAAAAGTAGCGAGGCTATATACAGTAGCGAGGCTATAAAAGTAGCGAGGCTATATACAGTAGAGAGGCTATATAAAGTAGCGAGGCTATAAAAGTAGCGAGGCTATAAAAGTAGCGAGGCTATATACAGTAGAGAGGCTATAAAAGTAGCGAGGCTATAAAAGTAGCGAGGCTATATACAGTAGAGAGGCTATAAAAGTAGCGAGGCTATATACAGTAGAGAGGCTATAAAAGTAGCGAGGCTATAAACAGTAGAGAGGCTATAAAAGTAGCGAGGCTATAAAAGTAGCGAGGCTATATACAGTAGAGAGGCTATAAAAGTAGCGAGGCTATAAAAGTAGCGAGGCTATATACAGTAGAGAGGCTATAAAATTAGCGAGGCTACATACAGTAGCGAGGCTATAAATGTAGCGAGGCTATAAAAGTAGCGAGGCTATAAAGGTTGCGAGGCTATAAAAGTAGCGAGGCTATAACAGTAGCGAGGGCTATAAAAGTAGCGAGGCTATATACCGTAGCGAGGCTATATACAGTAGAGAGGCTATATACAGTAGAGAGGCTATAAAAGTAGCGAGGCTATAAGGTAGCGAGGCTATATACAGTAGAGAGGCTATAAAGTAGCGAGGCTACATACAGTAGAGAGGCTATAAAAGTAGCGAGGCTATAAAAGTAGCGAGGCTATAAAAGTAGCGAGGCTATATACAGTAGCGAGGCTATATACAGTAGAGAGGCTATATACAGTAGAGAGGCTATAAAAAGTAGCGAGGCTATAAAGGTAGCGAGGCTATATACAGTAGAGAGGCTATAAAAGTAGCGAGGCTATATACAGTAGAGAGGCTATAAAAGTAGCGAGGCTATAAAGTAGCGAGGCTATAAAGTAGCGAGGCTATATACAGTAGCGAGGCTATATACAGTAGAGAGGCTATAAAGTAGCGAGGCTATAAAGGTAGCGAGGCTATATACAGTAGAGAGGCTATAAAAGTAGCGAGGCTATAAAGGTAGCGAGGCTACATACAGTAGAGAGGCTATAAAGTAGCGAGGCTATATACAGTAGAGAGGCTATAAAAGTAGCGAGGCTATAAAGTAGCGAGGCTATATACAAGTAGAGAGGCTATAAAAGTAGCGAGACTATATACAGTAGAGGCTATAAAAATAGCGAGGCTATATACAGTAGAGAGGCTATAAAAGTAGCGAGGCTATAAACAGTAGAGAGGCTATAAAAGTAGCGAGGCTATGAAAGTAGCGAGGCTATATACAGTAGAGAGGCTATAAAAGTAGCGAGGCTATAAAAGTAGCGAGGCTATATACAGTAGAGAGGCTATAAAATTAGCGAGGCTACATACAGTAGCGAGGCTATAAATGTAGCGAGGCTATAAAAGTAGCGAGGCTATAAAGGTTGCGAGGCTATAAAAGTAGCGAGGCTATAAAAGTAGCGAGGCTATAAAAGTAGCGAGGCTATAAAAGTAGCGAGGCTATATACAGTAGCGAGGCTATATACAGTAGAGAGGCTATATACAGTAGAGAGGCTATAAAAGTAGCGAGGCTATAAAGGTAGCGAGGCTATATACAGTAGAGAGGCTATAAAAGTAGCGAGGCTACATACAGTAGAGAGGCTATAAAAGTAGTGAGGCTACATACAGTAGCGAGGCTATAAAAGTAGCGAGGCTATATACAGTAGAGAGGCTATAAAAGTAGCGAGGCTATAAAAAGTAGCGAGGCTATATACAGTAGAGAGGCTATAAAAAGTAGCGAGACTATATACAGTAGAGAGGCTATAAAAGTAGAGGCTATAAAAATAGCGAGGCTATATACAGTAGAGAGGCTAATAAAAGTAGCGAGGCTATAAAAGTAAGCGAGGCTATATACAGTAGAGAGGCTATAAAAGTAGCGAGGCTATAAAAAGTAGCGAGACTACATACAGTAGAGAGGCTATAAAAGTAGCGAGGCTATATACAGTAGAGAGGCTATAAAAGTAAGAAGGT
Source organism: Oncorhynchus kisutch (assembly GCF_002021735.2). NCBI lineage: Eukaryota > Metazoa > Chordata > Actinopteri > Salmoniformes > Salmonidae > Oncorhynchus > Oncorhynchus kisutch. The sequence goes on from NC_034184.2 coordinate 77,545,860, forward strand.
AATAAAAGTAGCGAGGTAATAAAAGGAGCGAGGCCATATACAGTAGAGAGGCTATAAAAGCAGTGAGGCTATATACAGTAGAAGAGGCTATAAAAGTAGCGAGGCTATATACAGTAGAGAGGCTATAAAAGTAGCGAGGTAATAAAGTAGCGAGGTAATAAAAGGAGCGAGGCAAAAAACAGTAGAGGCTATAAAAGTAGCGAGGCTATATACAGTGGAGAGGCTATAAAAGTAGCGAGGCTATATAAGTGAGGAGGCCTATAAAAGTAGCGAGGCTATAAAAGTAGCGAGGCCATATACAGTAGAGAGGTAAGAGAGGCTATATACAGTAGAGGCTATAAAAGTAGCGAGGCTTATATACAGTAGAGAGGCTATATACAGTAGCGAGGCTATATACAGTAGAGAGGCTATAAAAGTAGCGAGGCTATATACAGTAGCGAGGCTACATACAGTAAAGAGGCTATAAAAGTAGCGAGGCTATAAAAGTAGCGAGGCTATATACAGTAGAGAGGCTATAAAAGTAGCGAGGCTATATACAGTAGAGAGGCTATAAAAGTAGCGAGGCTATATACAGTAGCGAGGCTACATACCAGTTAAAGAGGCTATAAAGTAGCGAGGCTATATACAGTAGCGAGGCTATAAAAGTAGCGAGGCTATATACAGTAGAGAGGCTATATACAGTAGCGAGGCTATAAAAGTAGCGAGGCTATAAAAGTAGCGAGGCTATATACAGTAGAGAGGCTATAAAAGTAGCGAGGCTATAAAAGTAGCGAGGCTATATACAGTAGAGAGGCTATAAAAGTAGCGAGGCTATATACAGTAGAGAGGCTATAAAAGTAGCGAGGCTACATAAAGTAGCGAGGCTATAAAAGTAGCGAGGCTATATACAGTAGCGAGGCTATAAAAGTAGCGAGACTATATACAGTAGAGAGGCTATAAAAGTAGCGAGGCTATAAATGTAGCGAGGCTATATACAGTAGAGAGGCTATAAAAGTAGCAAGGCTATAAAAGTAGCGAGGCTATATACAGTAGAGAGGCTATATACAGTAGAGAAGCTATATAAGTAGCGAGGCTATATACAGTAGAGAGGCTATAAAAGTAGCGAGGCTATATACAGTAGAGAGGCTATAAAAGTAGCGAGGCTATAAAAGTAGCGAGGCTATAAAAGTAGCGAGGCTACATACAGTAGCGAGGCTATAAAGTAGCGAGGCTATAAAAGTAGAGAGGCTATAAAAGTTAGCGAGGTAATAAAAGGAGCGAGGCCATATAGAGTAGAGAGGCTATAAAAGTAGTGAGGCTATATACAGTAGAGAGGCTATAAAAGTAGCGAGGCTATATACAGTAGAGAGGCTATGAAAGTGGGGAGGCTATATACAGTAGAAAGGCTATAAAAGTAGCGAGGTAATAAAAGTAGCGAGGTAATAAAAGGAGCAAGGCAAAAAACAGTAGAGGCTATAAAAGTAGTGAGGCTATAAAAGTAGCGAGGCTATATACAGTGGAGAGGCTATAAAAGTAGCGAGGCTATATACAGTGGAGAGGCTATAAAAGTAGCGAGGCTATAAAAGTAGCGAGGCCATATACAGTAGAGAGGCTATAAAAGTAGAGAGGCTATATACAGTAGAGGCTATAAAAGTAGCGAGGCTATAAAAGTAGCGAGGCTATATACAGTAGAGAGGCTATAAAAGTAGCGAGGCTATATACAGTAGAGAGGCTATAAAAGTAGCGAGGCTATATACAGTAGAGAGGCTATATACAGTAGCGAGGCTACATACAGTAAAGAGGCTATAAAAGTAGCGAGGCTATATACAGTAGCGAGGCATTAATAGTAGTGACGCTATAAAAGTAGCGAGGCTATAAAAGTAGCGAGGCTATATACAGTAGAGGCTATAAAAGTAGCGAGGCTATAAAAGTAGCGAGACTACATACAGTAGAGAGGCTATAAAAGTAGCGAGGCTATATGCAGTAGAGAGGCTATAAAAGTAGCGAGGTAATAAAAGTAGCGAGGTAATAAAAGGAGCGAGGCCATATACAGTAGAGAGGCTATAAAAGTAGTGAGGCTATATACAGTAGAGAGGCTATAAAAGTAGCGAGGCTATATACAGTAGAGAGGCTATAAAAGTAGCGAGGTAATAAAAGTAGCCAGGTAATAAAAGTAGCGAGGTAATAAAAGGAGCGAGGCAAAAAACAGTAGAGGCTATAAAAGTAGAGAGGCTATAAAAGTAGCGAGGTAATAAAAGTAGCGAGGTAATAAAAGGAGCGAGGCAAAAACAGTAGAGGCTATAAAAGTAGCGAGGCTATATACAGTGGAGAGGCTATAAAAGTAGCGAGGCTATAAAAGTAGCGAGGCCATATACAGTAGAGAGGCTATAAAAGTAGAGAGGCTATATACAGTAGAGGCTATAAAAAGTAGCGAGGCTATAAAAGTAGCGAGGCTATATACAGTAGAGAGGGCTATATACAGTAGAGAGGCTATAAAAGTAGCAAGGCTATATACAGTAGCGAGGCTACATACAGTAAAGAGGCTATAAAAGTAGCGAGGCTATATACAGTAGCGAGGCTATAAAAGTAGCGAGGCTATATACAGTAGAGAGGCTATATACAGTAGAGAGGCTATAAAAGTAGCGAGGCTATATACAGTAGAGAGGCTATAAAATTAGCGAGGCTATATACAGTAGAGAGGCTATAAAAGTAGCGAGGCTATAAAAGTAGCGAGGCTATAAAAGTAGCGAGGCTACATACAGTAGCGAGGCTATAAAAGTAGCGAGGCTATATACAGTAGAGAGGCTATAAAGTAGCGAGGCTATATACAGTAGAGAGGCTATAAAAGTTGCGAGGCTTATAAAAGTAGCGAGGCTATAAAAGTAGCGAGGCTATAAAGTAGCGAGGCTATATACAGTAGCGAGGCTATATACAGTAGAGAGGCTATATACAGTAGAGAGGCTATAAAAGTAGCGAGGCTATAAAGGTAGCGAGGCTATATACAGTAGAGAGGCTATAAAAGTAGCGAGGCTACATACAGTAGAGAGGCTATAAAAGTAGTGAGGCTACATACAGTAGCGAGGCTATAAAAGTAGCGAGGCTATATACAGTAGAGAGGCTATAAAAGTAGCGAGGCTATAAAAGTAGCGAGGCTATATACAGTAGAGAGGCTATAAAAGTAGCGAGACTATAATACAGTAGAGAGGCTATAAAAGTAGAGGCTATAAAAATAGCCGAGGCTATATACAGTAGAGAGGCTATAAAAGTAGCGAGGCTATAAAAGTAGCGAGGCTATATACAGTAGAGAGGCTATAAAGTAGCGAGGCTATATACAGTAGAGAGGCTATAAAAGTAGAGAGGTAATAAAAGTAGCGAGGTAATAAAAGGAGCGAGGCCATATACAGTAGAGAGGCTATAAAAGTAGTGAGGCTATATACAGTAGAGAGGCTATAAAAGTAGCGAGGCTATATACAGTAGAGAGGCTATAAAAGTAGCGAGGTAATAAAAGTAGCGAGGTAATAAAAGGAGCGAGGCAAAAAACAGTAGAGGCTATAAAAGTAGCGAGGCTATATACAGTGGAGAGGCTATAAAGTAGCGAGGCTATATACAGTGGAGAGGCTATAAAAGTAGCGAGGGCTATAAAGTAGCGAGGCCATATACAGTAGAGAGGCTATAAAAGTAGAGAGGCTATATACAGTAGAGGCTATAAAAGTAGCGAGGCTTATACAGTAGAGAGGCTATATACAGTAGCGAGGCTATATACAGTAGAGAGGCTATAAAAGTAGCGAGGCTATATACAGTAGCGAGGCTACATACAGTAAAGAGGCTATAAAAGTAGCGAGGCTATATACAGTAGCGAGACTATAAAAGTAGCGAGGCTATATACAGTAGAGAGGCTATATACAGTAGAGAGGCTATAAAATTTGCGAGGCTATATACAGTAGAGAGGGCTATAAAAGTAGCGAGGCTATAAAAGTAGTGAGACTATAAAAGTAGCGAGGCTACATACAGTAGCGAGGCTATAAAAGTAGCGAGGCCTATATACAGTAGAGAGGCTATAAAAGTAGCGAGGCTATAAAAGTAGCGAGGCTATAAAAGTAGCGAGGCTATAAAAGTAGCGAGGCCTATATACAGTAGCGAGGCTATATACAGTAGAGAGGCTATAAAAGTAGCGAGGCTATAAAGGTAGCGAGGCTATATACAGTAGAGAGGCTATAAAAGTAGCGAGGCTATAAGGTAGCGAGGCTACATACAGTAGAGAGGCCTATAAAAGTAGCGAGGCTATATACAGTAGAGAGGCTATAAAAGTAGCGAGGCTATAAAAGTAGCGAGGCTATATACAGTAGAGAGGCTATAAAAGTAGCGAGACTATATACAGTAGAGGCTATAAAAATAGCGAGGCTATATACAGTAGAGAGGCTATATACAGTAGAGAGGCTATGAAAGTGGGGAGGCTATATACAGTAGAAAGGCTATAAAAGTAGCGAGGTAATAAAAGTAGGCGAGGTAATAAAAGGAGCAAGGCAAAAAACAGTAGAGGCTATAAAAGTCAGTGAGGCCTATAAAAGTAGCGAGGCTATATACAGTGGAGGAGGCTATAAAAGTAGCGAGGCTATATACAGTGGAGAGGCTTATAAAAGTAGCGAGGGCTATAAAAGTAGGCGAGGCCATATACAGTAGAGAGGCTATAAAAGTAGAGAGGCTATATACAGTAGAGGCCTATAAAAGTAGCGAGGCTATAAAAGTAGCGAGGCTATATACAGTAGAGAGGCTATAAAAGTAGCGAGGCTATATACAGTAGAGAGGCTATAAAAGTAGCGAGGCTATATACAGTAGAGAGGCTATATACAGTAGCGAGGCTACATACAGTAAAGAGACTATAAAAGTAGCGAGGCTATATACAGTAGCGAGGCATTAATAGTAGTGACGCTATAAAGTAGCGAGGCTATAAAAGTAGCGAGGCTATATACAGTAGAGGCTATAAAAGTAGCGAGGCTATAAAAGTAGCGAGACTACATACAGTAGAGAGGCTATAAAAGTAGCGAGGCTATATACAGTAGAGAGGCTATAAAAGTAGCGAGGTAATAAAAGTAGCGAGGTAATAAAAGGAGCGAGGCCATATACAGTAGAGAGGCTATAAAAGTAGTGAGGCTATATACAGTAGAGAGGCTATAAAAGTAGCGAGGCTATATACAGTAGAGAGGCTATAAAGTAGCGAGGTAATAAAAGTAGCCAGGTAATAAAAGTAGCGAGGTAATAAAAGGAGCGAGGCAAAAAACAGTAGAGGCTATAAAGTAGAGAGGCTATAAAAGTAGCGAGGTAATAAAAGTAGCGAGGTAATAAAAGGAGCGAGGCAAAAAACAGTAGAGGCTATAAAAGTAGCGAGGCTATATACAGTGGAGAGGCTATAAAAGTAGCGAGGCTATAAAAGTAGCGAGGCCATATACAGTAGAGAGCTATAAGTAGAGAGGCTATATACAGTAGAGGCTATAAAAGTAGCGAGGCTATAAAAGTAGCGAGGCTATATACAGTAGAGAGGCTATATACAGTAGAGAGGCTATAAAAGTAGCAAGGCTATATACAGTAGCGAGGCTACATACAGTAAAGAGGCTATAAAAGTAGCGAGGCTATATACAGTAGCGAGGCTATAAAAGTAGCGAGGCTATATACAGTAGAGAGGCTATATACAGTAGAGAGGCTATAAAAGTAGCGAGGCTATATACAGTAGAGAGGCTATAAAATTAGCGAGGCTATATACAGTAGAGAGGCTATAAAAGTAGCGAGGCTATAAAAGTAGCGAGGCTATATACAGTAGAGAGGCTATAAAAGTAGCGAGGCTATATACAGTAGAGAGGCTATAAAAGTAGCGAGGCTATAAAAGTAGCGAGGCTATAAAAGTAGCGAGGCTATATACAGTAGAGAGGCTATAAAAGTAGCGAGGCTATATACAGTAGAGAGGCTATAAAAGTAGCGAGGCTATATACAGTAGAGAGGCTATAAAAGTAGCGAGGCTATATACAGTAGAAAGGCTATAAAAGTAGCGAGGTAATAAAAGTAGCGAGGTAATAAAAGGAGCAGGCAAAAAACAGTAGAGGCTATAAAAGTAGTGAGGCTTAAAAGTAGCGAGGCTATATCAGTGGAGAGGCTATCAAAGTAGCGAGGCTATATACAGTGGAGAGGCTATAAAAGTAGCGAGGCTATAAAAGTAAGCGAGGCCATATACAGTAGAGAGGCTATAAAAGTAGAGAGGCTATATACAGTAGAGGCTATAAAAGTAGCGAGGCTATAAAAGTAGCGAGGCTATATACAGTAGAGAGGCTATAAAAAGTAGCGAGGCTATATACAGTAGAGAGGCTATAAAAGTAGCGAGGCTATATACAGTAGAGAGGCTATATACAGTAGCGAGGCTACATACAGTAAAGAGGCTATAAAGTAGCGAGGCTATATACAGTAGCGAGGCATTAATAGTAGTGACGCTATAAAAGTAGCGAGGCTATAAAAGTAGCGAGGCTATATACAGTAGAGGCTATAAAGTAGCGAGGCTATAAAAGTAGCGAGACTACATACAGTAGAGAGGCTATAAAAGTAGCGAGGCTATATACAGTAGAGAGGCTATAAAAGTAGCGAGGTAATAAAAGTAGCGAGGTAATAAAAGGAGCGAGGCCCATATACAGTAGAGAGGCTATAAAAGTAGCGAGGCTATATACAGTAGAGAGGCTATAAAAGTAGCGAGGCTATATACAGTAGAGAGGCTATAAAAGTAGCGAGGCTATAAAAGTAGCGAGGTATAAAAGTAGCGAGGCTATAAAAGTAGCGAGGCTAAAAACAGTAGAGGCTATAAAAGTAGAGAGGCTATAAAAGTAGCGAGGCTATAAAAGTAGCGAGGCTATAAAAGTAGCGAGGCTAAAACAGTAGAGGCTATAAAAGTAGCGAGGCTATATACAGTGGAGAGGCTATAAAAGTAGCGAGGCTATAAAAGTAGCGAGGCCATATACAGTAGAGAGGCTATAAAAGTAGAGAGGCTATATACAGTAGAGGCTATAAAAGTAGCGAGGCTATAAAAGTAGCGAGGCTATATACAGTAGAGAGGCTATATACAGTAGAGAGGCTATAAAAGTAGCAAGGCTATATACAGTAGCGAGGCTACATACAGTAGAGAGGCTATAAAAGTAGCGAGGCTATATACAGTAGCGAGGCTATAAAAGTAGCGAGGCTATATACAGTAGAGAGGCTATATACAGTAGAGAGGCTATAAAGTAGCGAGGCTATATACAGTAGAGAGGCTATAAAAGTAGCGAGGCTATATACAGTAGAGAGGCTATAAAAGTAGCGAGGCTATAAAAGTAGCGAGGCTATATACAGTAGAGAGGCTATAAAAGTAGCGAGGCTATATACAGTAGAGAGGCTATAAAAGTAGCGAGGTATAAAAGTAGCGAGGTATAAAAGTAGCGAGGCTATATACAGTAGAGAGGCTATAAAAGTAGCGAGGCTATATACAGTAGAGAGGCTATAAAAGTAGCGAGGCTATATACAGTAGAGAGGCTATAAAAGTAGCGAGGCTATATACAGTAGAGAGGCTATAAAAGTAGCGAGGCTAATAAAAGTAGCGAGGCTATAAAGTAGCGAGGCTATAAACAGTAGAGGCTATAAAAGTAGTGAGGCTATAAAAGTAGCGAGGCTATATACAGTGGAGAGGCTATAAAAGTAGCGAGGCTATATACAGTGGAGAGGCTATAAAAGTAGCGAGGCTATAAAAGTAGCGAGGCCATATACAGTAGAGAGGCTATAAAAGTAGAGAGGCTATATACAGTAGAGGCTATAAAAGTAGCGAGGCTATAAAAGTAGCGAGGCTATATACAGTAGAGAGGCTATAAAAGTAGCGAGGCTATATACAGTAGAGAGGCTATAAAAGTAGCGAGGCTATATACAGTAGAGAGGCTATATACAGTAGCGAGGCTACATACAGTAAAGAGGCTATAAAAGTAGCGAGGCTATATACAGTAGCGAGGCATTAATAGTAGTGACGCTATAAAAGTAGCGAGGCTATAAAAGTAGCGAGGCTATATACAGTAGAGGCTATAAAAGTAGCGAGGCTATAAAAGTAGCGAGACTACATACAGTAGAGAGGCTATAAAAGTAGCGAGGCTATATACAGTAGAGAGGCTATAAAAGTAGCGAGGTAATAAAAGTAGCGAGGTAATAAAAGGAGCGAGGCCATATACAGTAGAGAGGCTATAAAAGTAGTGAGGCTATATACAGTAGAGAGGCTATAAAAGTAGCGAGGCTATATACAGTAGAGAGGCTATAAAAGTAGCGAGGTAATAAAAGTAGCCAGGTAATAAAAGTAGCGAGGTAATAAAAGGAGCGAGGCAAAAAACAGTAGAGGCTATAAAAGTAGAGAGGCTATAAAAGTAGCGAGGTAATAAAAGTAGCGAGGTAATAAAAGGAGCGAGGCATAAAACAGTAGAGGCTATAAAAGTAGCGAGGCTATATACAGTGGAGAGGCTATAAAAGTAGCGAGGCTATAAAAGTAGCGAGGCCATATACAGTAGAGAGGCTATAAAAGTAGAGAGGCTATATACAGTAGAGGCTATAAAAGTAGCGAGGCTATAAAAGTAGCGAGGCTATATACAGTAGAGAGGCTATATACAGTAGAGAGGCTATAAAAGTAGCAAGGCTATATACAGTAGCGAGGCTATACAGTAAGAGGCTATAAAAGTAGCGAGGCTATAACAGTAGCGAGGCTATAAAAGTAGCGAGGCTATATACAGTAGAGAGGCTATATACAGTAGAGAGGCTATAAAAGTAGCGAGGCTATATACAGTAGAGAGGCTATAAAGTAGCGAGGCTATATACAGTAGAGAGGCTATAAAAGTAGCGAGGCTATAAAAGTAGCGAGGCTATAAAAGTAGCGAGGCTACATACAGTAGCGAGGCTATAAAAGTAGCGAGGCTATAAAAGTAGAGAGGCTATAAAAGTAGCGAGGCTATATAAGTAGCGAGGCTATATACAGTAGAGAGGCTATAAAAGTAGCGAGGCTATATACAGTAGAGAGGCTATAAAAGTAGCGAGGCTATATACAGTAGAGAGGCTATAAAGTAGCGAGGCTATATACAGTAGAGAGGCTATAAAAGTAGCGAGGCTAATAAAGTAGCGAGGCTATAAAAGTAGCGAGGCTAAAAACAGTAGAGGCTATAAAAGTAGCGAGGCTATAAAGTAGCGAGGCTATATACAGTGGAGAGGCTATAAAAGTAGCGAGGCTATATACAGTGGAGAGGCTATAAAAGTAGCGAGGCTATAAAAGTAGCGAGGCCATATACAGTAGAGAGGCTATAAAAGTAGAGAGGCTATATACAGTAGAGGCTATAAAAGTAGCGAGGCTATAAAAGTAGCGAGGCTATATACAGTAGAGAGGCTATAAAAGTAGCGAGGCTATATACAGTAGAGAGGCTATAAAAGTAGCGAGGCTATATACAGTAGAGAGGCTATATACAGTAGCGAGGCTACATACAGTAAAGAGGCTATAAAAGTAGCGAGGCTATATACAGTAGCGAGGCATTAATAGTAGTGACGCTATAAAAGTAGCGAGGCTATAAAAGTAGCGAGGCTATATACAGTAGAGGCTATAAAAGTAGCGAGGCTATAAAAGTAGCGAGGCTATATACAGTAGAGAGGCTATAAAAGTAGCGAGGCTATATACAGTAGAGAGGCTATAAAAGTAGCGAGGTAATAAAAGTAGCGAGGCTATAAAAGTAGCGAGGCTATATACAGTAGAGAGGCTATAAAAGTAGCGAGGCTATATACAGTAGAGAGGCTATAAAAGTAGCGAGGCTATATACAGTAGAGAGGCTATAAAAGTAGCGAGGCTATAAAAGTAGCGAGGCTATAAAAGTAGCGAGGCTAATAAAAGTAGCGAGGCTAAAAACAGTAGAGGCTATAAAAGTAGCGAGGCTATAAAGTAGCGAGCTATATAAGTAGCGAGGCTATAAAAGTAGCGAGGCTAAAAGTAGAGGCTATAAAAATAGCGAGGCTATATACAGTAGAGAGGCTATAAAAGTAGCGAGGCTATAAAAGTAGCGAGGCTATATACAGTAGAGAGGCTATAAAAGTAGCGAGGCTATATACAGTAGAGGCTATAAAGTAGCGAGGCTATAAGTAAAAGCGAGGCTATATACAGTAGAGAGGCTATATACAGTAGCGAGGCTATAAAAGTAGCGAGGCTATATACAGTAGCGAGGCTACATACAGTAAGAGGCTATAAAAGTAGCGAGCTATATACAGTAGCGAGGCTATAAAAGTAGCGAGGCTATATACAGTAGAGAGGCTATATACAGTAGAGAGGCTATAAAAGTAGCGAGGCTATATAAGTAGAGAGGCTATAAAAGTAGCGAGGCTATATACAGTAGAGAGGCTATAAAAGTAGCGAGGCTATAAAAGTAGCGAGGCTATAAAGTAGCGAGGCTATACAGTACGAGGCTATAAGTAGCGAGGCTATATACAGTAGAAGGCTATAAAAGTAGCGAGGCTATATACAGTAGAGAGGCTATAAGTAGCGAGGCTATAAAGTAGCGAGGCTATAAAAGTAGCGAGGCTATATACAGTAAGCGAGGCTATATACAGTAGAGAGGCTATATAACAGTAGAGAGGCTATAAAAGTCGAGGCTATAAAGGTAGCGAGGCTATATACAGTAGAGAGGCTATAAAAGTAGCGAGGCTATATACAGTAGAGAGGCTATAAAAGTAGCGAGGCTATACAGTAGCGAGGCTATAAAATAGCGAGGCTATATACAGTAGAGAGGCTATAAAAGTAGCGAGGCTAATAAAGTAGCGAGCTATATAACAGTAGAGAGGCTATAAAAGTAGCGAGGCTATATACAGTAAGCGAGGCTATATACAGTAGAGAGGCTATAAAAGTAGCGAGGCTATAAAAGTAGCGAGGCTATATACAGTAGAGAGGCTATAAAGTAGCGAGGCTATATACAGTAGAGAGGCTATAAAAGTAGAGGCTATAAAAGTAGCGAGGCTATATACAGTAGAGAGGCTATAAAAGTAGCGAGGCTATATAACAGTAGCGAGGCTATATACAGTAGAGAGGCTATAAAAGTAGCGAGGCTATATACAGTAGAGAGGCTATAAAAGTAGCGAGGCTATAAAAGTAGCGAGGCTATAAAAGTAGCGAGGCTATATACAGTAGCGAGGCTATAAAAGTAGAGGATATAAAAGTAAGCGAGGCTATAACAGTAGAGAGGCTATAAAAGTAGCGAGGCTATATACAGTAGAGAGGCTATAAAAGTAGCGAGGCTAATAAAGTAGCGAGGCTATAAAAGTAGCGAGGCTATAAACAGTAGAGGCTATAAAAGTAGCGAGGCTATATACAGTAGAGAGGCTATAAAAGTAGCGAGGCTATATACAGTAGAGAGGCTATAAAAGTAGCGAGGCTATAAAAGTAGCGAGGCTATATACAGTAGAGAGGCTATAAAAGTAGCGAGGCTAATACAGTAGAGGCTATAAAAGTAGCGAGGCTATATACAGTAGCGAGGCTATAATAAGTAGCGAGGCTATATACAGTAGAGGCTATAAAAGTAGCGAGGCTATATACAGTAGGAGGGCATACAGTAAGAGGCTATAAAAGTAGCGAGGCTATATACAGTAGCGAGGCTATAAAAGTAGCGAGGCTATATACAGTAGAGAGGCTATACAGTAGAGAGGCTATAAAAGTAGCGAGGCTATACAGTAGAGAGGCTATAAAAGTAGCGAGGCTATAAAAGTAGCGAGGCTATAAAAGTAGCGAGGCTACATACAGTAGCGAGGCTATAAAAGTAGCGAGGCTATATACAGTAGAGAGGCTATAAAAGTAGCGAGGCTATAAAGTAGCGAGGCTATAAAAGTAGCGAGGCTATAAAAGTAGCGAGGCTATATACAGTAGAGAGGCTATAAAAGTAGCGAGGCTATAAAGTAGCGAGGCTATATACAGTAGAGAGGCTATAAAAGTAGCGAGGCTATAAAGTAGCGAGGCTATATACAGTAGAGAGGCTATAAAAGTAGCGAGGCTATATACAGTAGAGAGGCTAAAAAGTAGCGAGGCTATAAAAGTAGCGAGGCTATATACAGTAGAGAGGCTATAAAAGTAGCGAGCTATATACAGTAGAGGCTATAAAAGTAGCGAGGCTATATACAGTAGCGAGGCTATAAAGTAGCGAGGCTATAAACAGTAGAGAGGCTATAAAAGTAGCGAGGCTATAAAAGTAGCGAGGCTATATACAGTAGAGAGGCTATAAAAGTAGCGAGGCTATAAAAGTAGCGAGGCTATATACAGTAGAGAGGCTATAAAAGTAGCGAGGCTATATACAGTAGCGAGGCTATAAAAGTAGCGAGGCTATAAAAGTAGCGAGGCTATATACAGTAGCGAGGCTATATACAGTAGAGAGGCTATAAAGTAGCGAGGCTATATACAGTAGAGAGGCTATAAAAGTAGCGAGGATATAAAAGTAGCGAGGCTATAAAAGTAGCGAGGCTATATATAGTAGAGAGGCTATAAAAGTAGCGAGGCTATATACAGTAGAGAGGCTATAAAAGTAGCGAGGCTATATACAGTAGAGAGGCTATAAAAGTAGCGAGGCTATAAAAGTAGCGGCTATAAAAGTAGCGAGGCTATAAAGTAGCGAGGCTATACAGTAGCGAGGCTATAAAGTAGCGAGGCTATATACAGTAGCGAGGCTATAAAAGTAGCGAGGCTATAAAAGTAGCGAGGCTATAAAAGTAGCGAGGCTATTACAGTAGCGAGGCTATAAAAGTAGCGAGGCTAATACAGTAGAGAGGCTATAAAAGTAGCGAGGCTAATACAGTAGAGAGGCTATAAAAGTAGCGAGGCTATATAACAGTAGCGAGGCTATATAAAGTAGCGAGGCTATAACAGTAGCGAGGCTATAAAAGTAGCGAGGCTATATACAGTAGAGGCTAATACAGTAGAGAGGCTATAAAGTAGCGAGGCTATATACAGTAGAGAGGCTATAAAAGTAGCGAGGCTATATACAGTAGAGAGGCTATAAAAGTAGCGAGGCTATATACAGTAGAGAGGCTATAAAAGTAGCGAGGCTATATACAGTAGAGAGGCTATAAAAGTAGCGAGGCTATATACAGTAGAGAGGCTATAAAAGTAGCGAGGCTATATACAGTAGAGAGGCTATAAAAGTAGCGAGGCTATATACAGTAGAGAGGCTATTAATAGTAGAGGCTAAAAAGTAGCGAGGCTATATACAGTAGAGAGGCTATAAAAGTAGCGAGGCTATATACAGTAGAGAGGCTATAAAAGTAGCGAGGCTATATACAGTAGAGAGGCTATTAGTAGTGAGGCTATAAAAGTAGCGAGGCTATAAAAGTAGCGAGGCTATATACAGTAGAGGCTATAAAAGTAGCGAGGCTAAAAGTAGCGAGGCTACATACAGTAGAGAGGCTATAAAAGTAGCGAGGCTATATACAGTAGAGGCTATAAAGTAGCGAGGCTATAAAAGTAGCGAGCTATAAAAGGAGCGAGGCTATATACAGTAGAGAGGCTATAAAAGTAGCGAGGCTATATACAGTAGAGAGGCTATAAAAGTAGCGAGGCTATATACAGTAGAGAGGCTATAAAAGTAGCGAGGCTATACAGTAGAGAGGCTATAAAAGTAGCGAGGTAATAAAAGTAGCGAGGTATAAAAGTAGCGAGGCTAAAAACAGTAGAGGCTATAAAAGTAGCGAGGCTATAACAGTAGAGAGGCTATAAAAGTAGCGAGGCTATATACAGTAGAGAGGCTATAAAGTAGCGAGGCTATAAAAGTAGCGAGGCTATATACAGTAGAGAGGCTAAAAGTAGCGAGGCTATATACAGTAGAGGCTATAAAGTAGCGAGGCTATATACAGTAGAGGCTATATACAGTAGAGAGGCTATAAAAGTAGCGAGGCTATATACAGTAGCGAGGCTATATACAGTAGAGAGGCTATAAAGTAGCGAGGCTATATACAGTAGCGAGGCTATAAAAGTAGCGAGGCTATATACAGTAGAGAGGCTATATACAGTAGAGAGGCTATAAAAGTAGCGAGGCTATTACAGTAGAGAGGCTATAAAAGTAGCGAGGCTATATACAGTAGAGAGGGCTAAAAGTAGCGAGGCTATAAAAGTAGCGAGGCTATAAAAGTAGCGAGGCTACATACAGTAGCGAGGCTATAAAAGTAGCGAGGCTATATACAGTAGAGAGGCTATAAAAGTAGCGAGGCTATATACAGTAGAGAGGCTATAAAAGTAGCGAGGCTATAAAAGTAGCGAGGCTATAAAAGTAGCGAGGCTATAAAAGTAGCGAGGCTATATACAGTAGCGAGGCTATAACAGTAGCGAGGCTATATACAGTAGAGAGGCTATAAAAGTAGCGAGGCTATAAAGTAGCGAGGCTATATACAGTAGAGAGGCTATAAAAGTAGCGAGGCTATACAGTAGAGAGGCTATAAAAGTAGCGAGGCTATATACAGTAGCGAGGCTATAAAAGTAGCGAGGCTATATACAGTAGAGAGGCTATAAAAGTAGCGAGGCTATAAAAGTAGCGAGGCTATATACAGTAGAGAGGCTATAAAAGTAGCGAGACTATATACAGTAGAGAGGCTATAAAAGTAGAGGCTATAAAAGTAGCGAGGCTATATACAGTAGAGAGGCTATAAAAGTAGCGAGGCTATATACAGTAGAGAGGCTATAAAAGTAGCGAGGCTATAAAGTAGCGAGGCTATAAAAGTAGCGAGGCATATACAGTAGAGAGGCTATAAAAGTAGCGAGGCTATATACAGTAGAGAGGCTATAAAAGTAGCGAGGCTATATACAGTAGAGAGGCTATAAAAGTAGCGAGGTATAAAAGTAGCGAGGCTATAAAAGTAGCGAGGCTAAAAAAGTAGCGAGGCTATAAAAGTAGCGAGGCTATATACAGTAGAGAGGCTATAAAAGTAGCGAGGCTATATACAGTAGAGAGGCTATAAAAGTAGCGAGGCTATAAAAGTAGCGAGGCCATATACAGTAGAGAGGCTATAAAAGTAGAGAGGCTATATACAGTAGAGGCTATAAAAGTAGCGAGGCTATATACAGTAGAGAGGCTATAAAAGTAGCGAGGCTATATACAGTAGAGAGGCTATAAAAGTAGCGAGGCTATAAAAGTAGCGAGGCTATAAAGTAGCGAGGCTATAAAGTAGCGAGGCTATATACAGTAGCGAGGCTATATACAGTAGCGAGGCTATAAAAGTAGCGAGGCTATAAAAGTAGCGAGGCTATAAAAGTAGCGAGGCTATATACAGTAGCGAGGCTATAAAGTAGCGAGGCTATATACAGTAGAGAGGCTATAAAAGTAGCGAGGCTATATACAGTAGGAGGCTATAAAAGTAGCGAGGCTATATACAGTAGCGAGGCTATAAAAGTAGCGAGGCTATAAAAGTAGAGGCTATATACAGTAGAGAGGCTATATACAGTAGAGAGGCTATAAAAGTAGCGAGGCTATATACAGTAGAGAGGCTATAAAAGTAGCGAGGCTATAAAAGTAGCGAGGCTATATAAGTAAAAGTAGCGAGGCTATATACAGTAGAGAGGCTATAAAGTAGCGAGGCTATATACAGTAGAGAGGCTATAAAGTAGCGAGGCTATATACAGTAGAGAGGCTATAAAAGTAGCGAGGCTATATACAGTAGAGAGGCTATAAAGTAGCGAGGCTATATACAGTAGAGAGGCTATTAAAGTAGCGAGGCTATAAAAGTAGCGAGGCTATATACAGTAGAGAGGCTATATACAGTAGAGAGGCTATAAAGTAGCGAGGCTATATACAGTAGAGAGGCTATAAAAGTAGCGAGGCTATATACAGTAGAGAGGCTATAAAGTAGCGAGGCTATAAAGTAGCGAGGCTATATACAGTAGAGAGGCTATAAAAGTAGCGAGGCTATATACAGTAGAGAGGCTATAAAAGTAGCGAGGCTATAAAAGTAGCGAGGCTATAAAAGTAGCGAGGCTATATACAGTAGAGAGGCTATAAAAGTAGCGAGGCTATATACAGTAGAGAGGCTATAAAAGTAGCGAGGCTATATACAGTAGAGAGGCTATAAAAGTAGCGAGGCTATATACAGTAGAGAGGCTATAAAAGTAGCGAGGCTATAAAAGTAGCGAGGCTATAAAAGTAGCGAGGCTATAAACAGTAGAGGCTATAAAAGTAGCGAGGCTATATACAGTAGAGAGGCTATAAAAGTAGCGAGGCTATATACAGTAGAGAGGCTATAAAAGTAGCGAGGCTATAAAAGTAGCGAGGCTATATACAGTAGAGAGGCTATAAAAGTAGCGAGGCTATATACAGTAGAGGCTATAAAAGTAGCGAGGCTATATACAGTAGGAGGGCTATATACAGTAGAGAGGCTATAAAAGTAGCGAGGCTATATACAGTAGCGAGGCTATATACAGTAGCGAGGCTATAAAAGTAGCGAGGCTATATACAGTAGCGAGGCTATAAAAGTAGCGAGGCTATATACAGTAGAGAGGCTATATACAGTAGAGAGGCTATAAAAGTAGCGAGGCTATATACAGTAGAGAGGCTATAAAAGTAGCGAGGCTATATACAGTAGAGAGGCTATAAAAGTAGCGAGGCTATAAAAGTAGCGAGGCTATAAAAGTAGCGAGGCTATATACAGTAGCGAGGCTATAAAAGTAGCGAGGCTATATACAGTAGAGAGGCTATAAAAGTAGCGAGGCTATATACAGTAGAGAGGCTATAAAAGTAGCGAGGCTATAAAAGTAGCGAGGCTATAAAGTAGCGAGGCTATAAAAGTAGCGAGGCTATATACAGTAGCGAGGCTATAACAGTAGAGAGGCTATAAAAGTAGCGAGGCTATAAAAGTAGCGAGGCTATAAACAGTAGAGGCTATAAAAGTAGCGAGGCTATATACAGTGGAGAGGCTATAAAAGTAGCGAGGCTATATACAGTAGAGAGGCTATAAAAGTAGCGAGGCTATAAAAGTAGCGAGGCTATATACAGTAGAGAGGCTATAAAAGTAGCGAGGCTATATACAGTAGAGGCTATAAAAGTAGCGAGGCTATATACAGTAGAGAGGCTATATAAGTAGCGAGGCTATAAAAGTAGAGGCTATATACAGTAGCGAGGCTATATACAGTAGAGAGGCTATAAAAGTAGCGAGGCTATATACAGTAGCGAGGCTATAAAAGTAGCGAGGCTATATACAGTAGAGAGGCTATATACAGTAGAGAGGCTATAAAAGTAGCGAGGCTATATACAGTAGAGAGGCTATAAAAGTAGCGAGGCTATATACAGTAGAGAGGCTATAAAAGTAGCGAGGCTATAAAAGTAGCGAGGCTATAAAAGTAGCGAGGCTATATACAGTAGCGAGGCTATAAAAGTAGCGAGGCTATATACAGTAGAGAGGCTATAAAAGTAGCGAGGCTATATACAGTAGAGAGGCTATAAAAGTAGCGAGGCTATAAAGTAGCGAGGCTATAAAAGTAGCGAGGCTATAAAGTAGCGAGGCTATAAAGTAGCGAGGCTATATACAGTAGAGAGGCTATAAAAGTAGCGAGGCTATAAAAGTAGCGAGGCTAATAAAGTAGCGAGGCTAAAACAGTAGAGAGGCTATAAAAGTAGCGAGGCTATATACAGTAGAGAGGCTATAAAAGTAGCGAGGCTATATACAGTAGAGAGGCTATAAAAGTAGCGAGGCTATAAAAGTAGCGAGGCCATATACAGTAGAGAGGCTATAAAAGTAGAGAGGCTATATACAGTAGAGGCTATAAAAGTAGCGAGGCTATATACAGTAGAGAGGCTATATACAGTAGCGAGGCAATATACAGTAGGGAGGCTATAAAAGGAGCGAGGCTATAAAAGTAGCGAGGCTATAAAAGTAGCGAGGCTATAAAAGTAGCGAGGCTATAAAGTAGCGAGGCTATATACAGTAGCGAGGCTATAAAAGTAGCGAGGCTATAAAGTAGCGAGGCTATAAAAGTAGCGAGGCTATAAAGTAGCGAGGCTATATACAGTAGCGAGGCTATATACAGTAGCGAGGCTATATACAGTAGAGAGGCTATAAAAGTAGCGAGGCTACATACAGTAGTGAGGCTATAAAAGTAGCGAGGCTATATACAGTAGCGAGGCTATATACAGTAGCGAGGCTATATACAGTAGCGAGGCTATAAAAGTAGCGAGGCTATATACAGTAGAGAGGCTATATACAGTAGAGAAGCTATAAAAGTAGCAAGGCTATATACAGTAGAGAGGCTATAAAAGTAGCGAGGCTACATACAGTAAAGAGGCTATAAAAGTAGCGAGGCTATATACAGTCGAGAGGCTATAAAAGTAGCGAGGCTATATACAGTAGAGAGGCTATAAAAGTAGCGAGGCTATATACAGTAGAGAGGCTATAAAAGTAGCGAGGCTATATACAGTAGAGAGGCTATAAAAGTAGCGAGGCTATATACAGTAGAGAGGCTATTAATAGTAGCGAGGCTATAAAAGTAGCGAGGCTATATACAGTAGAGAGGCTATAAAAGTAGCGAGGCTATATACAGTAGAGAGGCTATAAAAGTAGCGAGGCTATATACAGTAGAGAGGCATATAATAGTAGCGAGGCTATAAAAGTAGCGAGGCTATAAAAGTAGCGAGGCTATATACAGTAGAGGCTATAAAAGTAGCGAGGCTATAAAAGTAGCGAGGCTACATACAGTAGAGAGGCTATAAAAGTAGCGAGGCTATATACAGTAGAGAGGCTATAAAAGTAGCGAGGTAATAAAAGTAGCGAGGTAATAAAAGGAGCGAGGCTATATACAGTAGAGAGGCTATAAAAGTAGCGAGGCTATATACAGTAGAGAGGCTATAAAAGTAGCGAGGCTATATACAGTAGAGAGGCTATAAAAGTAGCGAGGCTATATACAGTAGAGAGGCTATAAAAGTAGCGAGGCTAATAAAAGTAGCGAGGTAATAAAAGTAGCGAGGCAAAAAACAGTAGAGGCTATAAAAGTAGCGAGGCTATATACAGTGGAGAGGCTATAAAAGTAGCGAGGCTATATACAGTGGAGAGGCTATAAAAGTAGCGAGGCTATAAAAGTAGCGAGGCCATATACAGTAGAGAGGCTATAAAAGTAGAGAGGCTATATACAGTAGAGGCTATAAAAGTAGCGAGGCTATATACAGTAGAGAGGCTATATACAGTAGAGAGGCTATAAAAGTAGCAAGGCTATATACAGTAGCGAGGCTACATACAGTAAAGAGGCTATAAAAGTAGCGAGGCTATATACAGTAGCGAGGCTATAAAAGTAGCGAGGCTATATACAGTAGAGAGGCTATATACAGTAGAGAGGCTATAAAAGTAGCGAGGCTATATACAGTAGAGAGGCTATAAAATTAGCGAGGCTATATACAGTAGAGAGGCTATAAAAGTAGCGAGGCTATAAAAGTAGCGAGGCTATAAAAGTAGCGAGGCTACATACAGTAGCGAGGCTATAAAAGTAGCGAGGCTATATACAGTAGAGAGGCTATAAAAGTAGCGAGGCTATATACAGTAGAGAGGCTATAAAAGTAGCGAGGCTATAAAAGTAGCGAGGCTATAAAAGTAGCGAGGCTATAAAAGTAGCGAGGCTATATACAGTAGCGAGGCTATATACAGTAGAGAGGCTATATACAGTAGAGAGGCTATAAAAGTAGCGAGGCTATAAAGTAGCGAGGCTATATACAGTAGAGAGGCTATAAAAGTAGCGAGGCTATATACAGTAGAGAGGCTATAAAAGTAGCGAGGCTATATACAGTAGCGAGGCTATAAAAGTAGCGAGGCTATATACAGTAGAGAGGCTATAAAAGTAGCGAGGCTATAAAAGTAGCGAGGCTATATACAGTAGAGAGGCTATAAAAGTAGCGAGACTATATACAGTAGAGAGGCTATAAAAGTAGAGGCTATAAAAATAGCGAGGCTATATACAGTAGAGAGGCTATAAAAGTAGCGAGGCTATAAAAGTAGCGAGGCTATATACAGTAGAGAGGCTATAAAAGTAGCGAGGCTATATACAGTAGCGAGGCTATATACAGTAGAGAGGCTATAAAAGTAGCGAGGCTATATACAGTAGAGAGGCTATAAAAGTAGCGAGGCTATAAAAGTAGCGAGGCTATATACAGTAGAGAGGCTATAAAAGTAGCGAGGCTATATACAGTAGAGAGGCTATAAAAGTAGCGAGGCTATATACAGTAGAGAGGCTATATACAGTAGAGAGGCTATAAAAGTAGCGAGGCTATATACAGTAGAGAGGCTATAAAAGTAGCGAGGCTATATACAGTAGAGAGGCTATAAAAGTAGCGAGGCTATATACAGTAGAGAGGCTATAAAAGTAGCGAGGCTATATACAGTAGAGAGGCTATAAAAGTAGCGAGGCTATATACAGTAGAGAGGCTATAAAAGTAGCGAGGCTATATACAGTAGAGAGGCTATAAAAGTAGCGAGGCTATATACAGTAGAGAGGCTATAAAAGTAGCGAGGCTATATACAGTAGAGAGGCTATAAAAGTAGCGAGGCTATAAAAGTAGAGAGGCTATAAAAGTAGCGAGGCTATAAAAGTAGCGAGACTATATACAGTAGAGGCTATAAAAGTAGCGAGGCTATAAAAGTAGCGAGGCTATAAAAGTAGCGAGGCTACATACAGTAGAGAGGCTATAAAAGTAGCGAGGCTATATACAGTAGAGAGGCTATAAAAGTAGCGAGGCTAATAAAAGTAGCGAGGCTAATAAAAGTAGCGAGGCTATATACAGTAGAGAGGCTATAAAAGTAGCGAGGCTATATACAGTAGAGAGGCTATAAAGTAGCGAGGCTATATACAGTAGAGAGGCTATAAAAGTAGCGAGGCTATAAAAGTAGCGAGGCTAATAAAAGTAGCGAGGCAAAAAACAGTAGAGGCTATAAAAGTAGCGAGGCTATATACAGTAGAGAGGCTATAAAAGTAGCGAGGCTATATACAGTAGAGAGGCTATAAAAGTAGCGAGGCTATATACAGTAGAGAGGCTATAAAAGTAGCGAGGCTATAAAAGTAGCGAGGCTATAAAAGTAGCGAGGCTATAAAAGTAGCGAGGCTATATACAGTAGCGAGGCTATATACAGTAGAGAGGCTATATACAGTAGAGAGGCTATAAAAGTAGCGAGGCTATAAAGGTAGCGAGGCTATATACAGTAGAGAGGCTATAAAAGTAGCGAGGCTACATACAGTAGAAGGCTATAAAAGTAGTGAGGCTACATACAGTAGAGAGGCTATAAAAGTAGCGGGCTATATACAGTAGAGAGGCTATAAAGTAGCGAGGCTATAAAAGTAGCGAGGCTATATACAGTAGAGAGGCTATAAAAGTAGCGAGGACTATATACAGAGAGAGGCTATAAAAGTAGAGGCTATAAAAATAGTGAGGCTATATACAGTAGAGAGGCTATAAAAGTAGCGAGGCTATAAAAGTAGCGAGGCTATATACAGTAGAGAGGCTATAAAAGTAAGAGGCTATAAAAGTAGCGAGACTACATACCAGTAGAGAGGCTATAAAAGTAGCGAGGCTTATATACAGTAGAGAGGCTATAAAAGTAGCGAGGTAATAAAAGTTAGCGAGGTAATAAAAGGAGCGAGGCCATATACAGTAGAGAGGCTATAAAAGTAGTGAGGCTATATACAGTAGAGAGGCTATAAAAGCGAGGCTATATACAGTAGAGAGGCTATAAAAGTAGCGAGGGCTATATACAGTAGAGAGGCTATAAAAGTAGTGAGGCTATATACAGTAGAGAGGCTATATACAGTAGAGAAGCTATAAAAGTAGCGAGGCTATATACAGTAGAGAGGCTATAAAAGTAGCAAGGCTATATACAGTAGAGAGCCTATAAAAGTAGTGAGGCTACATACAGTAAAGAGGCTATATAAGTAGCGAGGCTATATACAGTAGAGAGGCTATAAAAGTAGCGAGGCTATATACAGTAGAGAGGCTATAAAAGTAGCGAGGTTATATACAGTAGAGAGGCTATAAAGTAGCGAGGCTATATACAGTAGAGAGGCTATAAAAGTAGCGAGACTATATACAGTAGAGAGGCATTAATAGTAGTGAGGCTATTAAAAGTAGTGACGCTATAAAAGTAGCGAGGCTATAAAAGTAGCGAGGCTATAAAAGTAGCGAGGCTATATACAGTAGCGAGGCTATATACCGTAGCGAGGCTATAAAAGTAGCGAGGCTATATACAGTAGAGAGGCTATAAAGTAGCGAGGCTATAAAAGTAGCGGAGGCTCTAAAAGTAGCGAGGCTACATACAGTAGAGAGGCTATAAAAGTAGCGAGTCTACATACAGTAGAGAGGCTATAAAAGTAGCGAGGCTACATACAGTAGAGAGGCTACATACAGTAGCGAGGCTATAAAAGTAGCGAGGCTATAAAAGTAGCGAGGCTATAAAAGTAGCGAGGCTATATACAGTAGCGAGGCTATATCAGTAGCGAGGCTATAAAAGGAGCGAGGCTATAAAAGTAGCGAGGCTATAAATGTAGCGAGGCTATATACAGTAGCGAGGCTATATACAGTAGCGAGGCTATATACAGTAGCGAGGCTATAAAAGTAGCGAGGCTATATACAGTACAGAGACTATAAAAGTAGCGAGGCTATAAAAGTAGTGAGGCTATATACAGTAGAGAGGCTTTAAAAGTAGCGACGCTATATACAGTAGAGAGGCTATAAAAGTAGTGAGGCTATAAAAGTAGCGAGGCTATATACAGTAGAGAGGCTATAAAGTAGCGAGGCTATATACAGTAGAGAGGCTATAAAAGTAGTGAGGCTATATACAGTAGAGAGGCTATATACAGTAGAGAAGCTATTAAAAGTAGCGAGGCTATATACAGTAGAGAGGCTATAAAAGTAGCAAGGCTATATACAGTAGAGAGCCTATAAAAGTAGTGAGGCTACATACAGTAAAGAGGCTATATAAGTAGCGAGGCTATATACAGTAGAGAGGCTATAAAAGTAGCGAGGCTATATACAGTAGAGAGGCTATAAAAGTAGCGAGGTTATATACAGTAGAGAGGCTATAAAGTAGCGAGGCTATATACAGTAGAGAGGCTAATAAAAGTAGCGAGACTATATACAGTAGAGAGGCATTAATAGTAGTGAGGCTATAAAAGTAGTGACGCTATAAAAGTAGCGAGGCTATAAAAGTAGCGAGGACTATATACCAGTAGAGGCTATAAAAGTAGCGAGGCCTATAAAAGTAGCGAGGCTATAAAAGTAGGCGAGACTACATACAGTAGAGAGGCTATAAAAGTAGCGAGGATATATACAGTAGAGAGGCTATAAAAGTAGCGAGGTAATAAAAGTAGCGAGGCTATATACAGTAGAGAGGCTATAAAAGTAGCGAGTGTAATAAAAGTAGCGAGGTAATAAAAGGAGCGAGGCCATATACAGTAGAGAGGCTATAACAGTAGTGAGGCTATATACAGTAGAGAGGCTATAAAAGTAGCGAGGCTATATACAGTAGAGAGGCTGTAAAAGTAGCGAGGTAATAAAGTAGCGAGGTAATAAAAGTAGCGAGGCAAAAAAACAGTAGAGGCTATAAAAGTAGCGAGGCTATATACAGTGGAGAGGCTATAAAGTAGCGAGGCTATATACAGTAGAGAGGCTATAAAAGTAGCGAGGCTATATACAGTAGAGAGGGCTATAAAAGTTGCGAGGCTATAAAAGTAGCGAGGCTATAAAAGTAGCGAGGCTATAAAAGTAGCGAGGCTATATACAGTAGCGAGGCTATATACAGTAGAGAGGCTATATACAGTAGAGAGGCTATAAAAGTAGCGAGGCTATAAAAGGTAGCGAGGCTATATACAGTAGAGAGGCTATAAAAGTAGCGAGGCTACATACAGTAGAGAGGCTATAAAAGTAGTGAGGCTACATACAGTAGAGAGGCTATAAAAGTAGCGAGGCTATATACAGTAGAGAGGGCTATAAAAGTAGCGAGGCTATAAAAGTAGCGAGGCTATATACAGTAGAGAGGCTATAAAAGTAGCGAGACTATATACAGTAGAGAGGCTATAAAAGTAGAGGCTATAAAAAATAGCGAGGCTATATACAGTAGAGAGGCTATAAAAGTAGCGAGGCTATAAAAGTAGCGAGGCTATATACAGTAGAGAGCTATAAAAGTAGCGAGGTAATAAAAGTAGCGAGGTAATAAAAGGAGCGAGGCCATATACAGTAGAGAGGCTATAAAAGTAGTGAGGCTATATACAGTAGAGAGGCTATAAAAGTAGCGAGGCTATATACAGTAGAGAGGCTATAAAAGTAGCGAGGCTATATACAGTAGAGAGGCTATAAAAGTAGTGAGGCTATATACAGTAGAGAGGCTATATACAGTAGAGAAGCTATAAAAGTAGCGAGGCTATATACAGTAGAGAGGCTATAAAAGTAGCAAGGCTATATACAGTAGAGAGCCTATAAAAGTAGTGAGGCTACATACAGTAAAGAGGCTATATAAGTAGCGAGGCTATATACAGTAGAGAGGCTATAAAAGTAGCGAGGCTATATACAGTAGAGAGGCTATAAAAGTAGCGAGGTTATATACAGTAGAGAGGCTATAAAAGTAGCGAGGCTATATACAGTAGAGAGGCTATAAAAGTAGCGAGACTATATACAGTAGAGAGGCATTAATAGTAGTGAGGCTATAAAAGTAGTGACGCTATAAAAGTAGCGAGGCTATAAAAGTAGCGAGACTATATACAGTAGAGGCTATAAAAGTAGCGAGGCTATAAAAGTAGCGAGGCTATAAAAGTAGCGAGACTACATACAGTAGAGAGGCTATAAAAGTAGCGAGGATATATACAGTAGAGAGGCTATAAAAGTAGCGAGGTAATAAAAGTAGCGAGGCTATATACAGTAGAGAGGCTATAAAAGTAGCGAGGTAATAAAAGTAGCGAGTGTAATAAAGGAGCGAGGCCATATACAGTAGAGAGGCTATAAAAGTAGTGAGGCTATATACAGTAGAGAGGCTATAAAAGTAGCGAGGCTATATACAGTAGAGAGGCTGTAAAAGTAGCGAGGTAATAAAAGTAGCGAGGTAATAAAAGTAGCGAGGCAAAAACAGTAGAGGCTATAAAAGTAGCGAGGCTATATACAGTGGAGAGGCTATAAAAGTAGCGAGGCTATATACAGTAGAGAGGCTATAAAAGTAGCGAGGCCTATATACAGTAGAGAGGCTATAAAAGTTGCGAGGCTATAAAAGTAGCGAGGCTATATAAAAGTAGCGAGGCTATAAAAGTAGCGAGGCTATATACAGTAGCGAGGCTATATACAGTAGAGAGGCTAATACAGTAGAGAGGCTATAAAAGTAGCGAGGCCTATAAGGTAGCGAGGCTATATACAGTAGAGAGGCTATAAAAGTAGCGAGGCTACATACAGTAGAGAGGCTATAAAAGTAGTGAGGCTACCATACAGTAGAGAGGCTATAAAGTAGCGAGGCTATATACAGTAGAGAGGCTATAAAAGTAGCGAGGCTATAAAAGGTAGCGAGGCTATATACAGTAGAGAGGCTATAAAAGTAGCGAGACTATATACAGTAGAGAGGCTATAAAAGTAGAGGCTATAAAAATAGCGAGGCTATATACAGTAGAGAGGCTTTAAAAGTTTCGAGGCTATAAAAGTAGCGAGGCTATATACAGTAGAGAGGCTATAAAAGTAGCGAGGTAATAAAAGTAGCGAGGTAATAAAAGGAGCGAGGCCAATATACAGTAGAGAGCTATAAAAGTAGTGAGGCTATATACAGTAGAGAGGCTATAAAAGTAGCGAGGCTATATACAGTAGAGAGGCTATAAAAGTAGCGAGCGTAATAAAAAAGTAGCGAGGTAATAAAAGGAGCGAGGCAAAAAACAGTAGAGGCTATAAAGTAGCGAGGTATATACAGTGGAGAGGCTATAAAAGTAGCGAGGCTATATACAGTGGAGAGGCTATAAAAGTAGCGAGGCTATAAAAGTAGCGAGGCCATATACAGTAGAGAGGCTATAGAGAGGCTATATACAGTAGAGGCTATAAAAGTAGCGAGGCTATATACAGTAGAGAGGCTATATACAGTAGCGAGGCTATATACAGTAGAGAGGCTATAAAAGTAGCGAGGCTATATACAGTAGCGAGGCTACATACAGTAAAGAGGCTATAAAAGTAGCGAGGCTATATACAGTAGCGAGGCCTATAAAAGTAGCGAGGCTATATACAGTAGAGAGGCTATATACAGTAGAGAGGCTATAAAAGTAGCGAGGCTATATACAGTAGAGAGGCTATAAAATTTGCGAGGCTATATACAGTAGAGAGGCTAAAAAGTAGCGAGGCTATAAAAGTAGCGAGGCTATAAAAGTAGCGAGGCTATATACAGTAGCGAGGCTATATACAGTAGAGAGGCTATATAGATAAAAGTAGCGAGGCTATAAAGGTAGCGAGGCTATATACAGTAGAGAGGCTATAAAAGTAGCGAGGCTGGCTGGCTACATACAGTAGCGAGGCTATAACAGTAGCGAGGCTATAAAAGTAGCGAGGCTATAAAAGTAGCGAGGCTATATACAGTAGAGAGGCTATAAAAGTAGCGAGACTATATACAGTAGAGAGGCTATAAAAGTAGAGGCTATAAAAATAGCGAGGCTATATACAGTAGAGAGGCTATAAAAGTAGCGAGGCTATATACAGTAGAGAGGCTATAAAAGTAGAGAGGCTATAAAAGTAGCGAGGCTATAAAAGTAGCGAGGCTATAAAAGTAGCGAGGCTATATACAGTAGCGAGGCTATAAAAGTAGCGAGGCTATATACAGTAGCGAGGCTATAAAAGTAGCGAGGCTATAAAAGTAGCGAGGCTATATACAGTAGAGAGGCTATAAAAGTAGCGAGGCTATATACAGTAGAGAGGCTATAAAATTTGCGAGGCTATATACAGTAGAGAGGCTATAAAAGTAGCGAGGCTATAAAAGTAGCGAGGCTATATAAAGTAGCGAGGCTACATACAGTAGCGAGGCTATAAAAGTAGCGAGGCTATATACAGTAGAGAGGCTATAAAAGTAGCGAGGCTATATACAGTAGACAGCTATAAAAGTAGCGAGGCTATAAAAGTAGCGAGGCTATAAAAGTAGCGAGGCTATAAAAGTAGCGAGGCTATATACAGTAGCGAGGCCTATATACAATAGAGAGGCTATAAAAGTAGCGAGGCTATAAAGGTAGCGAGGCTATATACAGTAGAGAGGCTATAAAAGTAGCGAGGCTACATACAGTAGAGAGGCTATAAAAGTAGCGAGGCTACATACAGTAGCGAGGCTATAAAAGTAGCGAGGCTATATACAGTAGAGAGGCTATAAAAGTAGCGAGGCTATAAAAGTAGCGAGGCTATATACAGTAGAGAGGCTATAAAAGTAGCGAGACTATATACAGTAGAGAGGCTATAAAAGTAGAGGCTATAAAAATAGCGAGGCTATATACAGTAGAGAGGCTATAAAAGTAGCGAGGCTATAAACAGTAGCGAGGCTATATACAGTAGAGAGGCTATAAAAGTAAAGAGGCTATAAAAGTAGCGAGGCTATAAAAGTAGCGAGGCTATAAAAGTAGCGAGGCTATATACAGTAGCGAGGCTATAAAAGTAGCGAGGCTATATATTTTTTTTATTTATTTTTTTTATTTCACCTTTATTTAACCAGGTAGGCTAGGTTGAGAACAAGCTTCTCATTTGCAACTGCGACCTGGCCAAGATAAAGCATAGCAGTGTGAGCATACAACAAAGAGTTACACATGGAGTAAACAATTAACAAGTCAATAACACAGTAGAAAACGAAGGGGGGGTCTATATACAATGTGTGCAAAAGGCATGAGGAGGTAGGCCAATAATTACAATTTTGCAGATTAACACTGGAGTGATAAAAGATCAGAAGGTCATGTACAGGTAGAGATATTGGTGTGCAGAAGAGCAGAAAAGTAAATAAATAAAACAGTACGGGGATGAGGTAGGTGAAAAGGGTGGGCTATTTACCAATAGACTATGTACAGCTGCAGCGATCGGTTAGCTGCTCAGATAGCTGATGTTTGAAGTTGGTGAGGGAGATGAAAGTCTCCAACTTCAGCGATTTTTGCAATTCGTTCCAGTCACAGGCAGCAGAGTACTGGAACGAAAGGCGGCCAAATGAGGTGTTGGCTTTAGGGATGATCAGTGAGATACACCTGCTGGAGCGCGTGCTACGGATGGGTGTTGCCATCGTGACCAGTGAGCTGAGATAAGGCGGAGCTTTACCTAGCATAGACTTGTAGATGACCTGGAGCCAGTGGGTCTGGCGACGAATATGTAGCGAGGGCCAGCGACTAGAGCATACAAGTCGCAGTGGTGGGTAGTATAAGGTGCTTTAGTGACAAAACGGATGGCACTGTGATAGACTGCATCCAGTTTGCTGAGTAGAGTGTTGGAAGCCATTTTGTAGATGACATCGCCGAAGTCCGAGGATCGGGTAGGATAGTCAGTTTTACTAGGGTAAGCTTGGCGGCTTGAGTGAAGGAGGCTTTGTTGCGGAATAGAAAGCCGACTCTTGATTTGATTTTCGATTGGAGATGTTTGATATGAGTCTGGAAGGAGAGTTTGCAGTCTAGCCAGACACCTAGGTACTTATAGACGTCCACATATTCTAGGTCGGAACCATCCAGGGTGGTGATGCTAGTCGGGCCATGCAGGTGCAGGCAGCGACGGTTGAAAAGCATAGCATTTGGTATTACTTAGCGAGGCTATAAAAGTAGCGAGGCTATAAAAGTAGGAGGCACTATATACAGTAGAGAGGCTATAAAAGTAGCGAGGCTATAAAAGTAGCGAGGCTATATACAGTAGAGAGGCTATAAAGTAGCGAGGCTACATACAGTAGCGAGGCTATAAAGTAGCGAGGCTATAAAAGTAGCGAGGCTATATACAGTAGAGAGGCTATAAAAGTAGCGAGGCTATATACAGTAGAGAGGCTATAAAAGTAGCGAGGCTATATACAGTAGAGAGGCTATAAAGTAGCGAGAGGCTACAACAGTAGAGAGGCTATAAAAGTAGCGAGGCTACATACAGTAGAGAGGCTATAAAAGTAGCGAGGCTATATACAGTAGAGAGAGGGCTATAAAAGTAGGAGGCTATAAAAAGTAGCGAGGCTATATACAGTAGAGAGGCTATAAAAGTAGCGAGGCTATATACAGTAGAGAGGCTATAAAAGTAGAGGCTATAAAAGTAGAGAGGCTATATACAGTAGAGAGGCTATTAAAAGTTTAAAAAGAGAGGCTATAAAAGTAGCGAGGCTATATACAGTAGGAGGCTATAAAAGTAACGAGGCTATAAAAGTAAAGAGCTATAAAAGAGAGAGGTATAAAAGTAGCGAGCTATAAAAGTAGCGAGGCTATATACAGTAGAGAGGCTATAAAAGTAGCGAGGCTACATACAGTAGCGAGGCTATAAAAAAGGAATTTAGTAAAAAGTAAAAATATAATAAGTTAGCGAGGCTATAAAAGTAGCGAGGCTATATACAGTAGCGAGGCTTAAAGTAGCGAGGCTATAACAGTAGAGAGGCTATAAAAGTAGGCGAGGCTATATACAGTAGCGAGGCTATAAAAGTAGCGAGGCTATATACAGTAGAGAGGCTATAAAAGTAGCGAGGCTATATACAGTAGAGAGGCTATAAACGTAGCGAGCTATAAAAGTAGCGAGGCTATAAACAGTAGCGAGGCTATAACAGTAGAGAGGCTATAAAAGTAGCGAGGCTACATACAGTAGAGAGGCTAAAAAGTAGCGAGGCATATACAGTAGAGGCTATAAAAGTAGCGAGGCTATATACAGTGGAGAGGCTATAAAAGTAGCGAGGCTATATACAGTGGAGAGGCTATAAAAGTAGCGAGGCTATATACAGTGGAGAGGCTATAAAAGTAGCGAGGCATATACAGTAGAAGGGCTATAAAAGTAGCGAGGCTATATACAGTAGAGGCTATAAAAGTAGCGAGGCTATATACAGTAGAGAGGCTATAACAGTAGAGAGGCTATAACAGTAGCGAGGCTATAAAAGTAGAGAGGCTATATACAGTAGCGGAGGCTAATACAGTAGAGAGGCTATAAAGTAGCGAGGCTATAAAGTAGAGAGCTATAAAGTAGCGAGGCTATATACAGTAGAGAGGCTATAAAAGTAGCGAGGCTATATACAGTAGAGAGGCTATAAAAGTAGCGAGGTATTAAAAGTAGCGAGGCTATAAAAGTAGCGAGGCTACATACAGTGCGAGGCTAAAAAGTAAGAGGCTATATAAAGTAGAGAGGCTATAAAAGTAGCGAGGCTTATACAGTAGAGAGGCTATAAAGTAGCGAGGCTATAAAGTAGCGAGGCTATAAAAGTAGCGAGGACTATAAAAAGTAGTGAGGCTATAAAAGTAGCGAGGCTATATACAGTAGAGAGGTATAAAAGTAGCGAGGCTATAAAGGTGCGAGGCTAATACAGTAGAGGGCTATAAAAGTAGCGAGGCTAATACAGTAGAGAGGCTATAAAAGTAGTGAGGCTACATACAGTAGAGAGGCTATAAAAGTAGCGAGGCTATATACAGTAGCGAGGCTATAAAAGTAGCGAGGCTATAAAAAAGTAGCGAGGCTATATACAGTAGAGAGCTATAAAAAGTAGCGAGGCTATATACAGTAGAGAGCTATAAAAGTAGAGGCTATAAAAAGTAGCGAGGCTATATACAGTAGAGAGGCTATAAAAGTAGCGAGGCTATAAAGTAGCGAGGTATATACAGTAGAGAGGCATAAAAGTAAAGAGGCAATATAAAAGTAGCGAGACTACATACGTAGAGAGGCTATAAAAAGTAGCGAGGCTATATACAGTAGAGAGGCTATAAAAGTAGCGAGGTATAAAAGTAGCGAGGTAATAAAGGAGCGAGGCCAATACAGTAGAGAGGCTATAAAAGTAGTGAGGCTATATACCGTAGAGAGGCTATAAAAGTAGCGAGGCTATATACAGTAGAGAGGCTATAAAAGTAGCGAGGCTATA
>NC_034184.2:77576979-77633517 GCF_002021735.2 Oncorhynchus kisutch
GCGAGGCTATATACAGTAGCGAGCTATAAAAAGTAGCGAGGCTATACAGTAGAGAGGCTATAAAAGTAGCGAGGCTATAAAAGTAGCGAGGCTATAAAAGTTAGCGAGGCTACATACAGTAGAGAGGCTATAAAAGTAGCGAGGCTACATACAGTAGAGAGGCTACATACAGTAGCGAGGCTATAAGTAGCGAGGCTATAAAAGTAGCGAGGCTATATACAGTAGCGAGGCTATATAACAGTAGCGAGGCTATATTACAGTACGAGGCTATAAAAGGAGTGAGGCTATATAAGTAGCGAGGCTATAAATGTAGCGGGCTATATATACAGCGAGCTATATACAGTAGCGAGCTATATACAGTAGCGAGGCTATACAAGTACGAGGCTATATACAGTCCAGAGACATAAAAGTAGTCGAGGCTATAAAAGTAGCGAGGCTATATACAGTAGAGAGGCTTTAAAAAGTAGCGACGCTATATACAGTAGAGAGGCTAATAAAGTAGTGAGGCTATAAAAGTAGCGAGGCTATATACAGTAAGAGGCTATAAAAGTAGCGAGGCTATAACAGTAAGAGGCTATAAAATATGAGGCTATATACAGTAGAGAGTCTATATACAGTAGAGAAGCTATAAAGTAGCGAGGCTATAACAGTAGAGAGGCTATAAAAGTAGCAGGCTATATACAGTAGAGAGCCTATAAAGTAGTGAGGCTACATACAGTAAAGAGGCTATATAAGTAGCGAGGCTATATACAGTAGAGAGGCTATAAAGTAGCGAGGCTATATACAGTAGAAGGCTATAAAAGTAGCGAGGTTAATACAGTAGAGAGGCTATAAAAGTAGCGAGGCTATATACAGTAGAGAGGCTATAAAAGTAGCGAGGCTATATACAGTGGAGAGGCTATAAAAGTAGCGAGGCTATAAAAAGTAGCGAGGCCATATACAGTAGAGAGGCTATATACAGTAGAGGCTATAAAGTAGCGAGGCTAAAAAGTAGCGAGGCTATATACAGTAGAGAGGCTATAAAAGTAGCGAGGTAATAAAAGTAGCGAGGTAATAAAAGAGGCGAGGCCATATTACAGTAGAGGCTATAAAAGTAGTGAGGCTATAAAAGTAGCGATGCTATATACAGTGGAGAGGCTATAAACGTAGCGAGGTAATAAAAAGTAGCGAGGTAATAAAGGAGCGAGGCCATATACAGTAGAGAGGCTATAAAAGTAGTGAGGCTATATACAGTAGAGAGGCTATAAAAGTAGCGAGGCTATATACAGTAGAGAGGCTATAAAAGTAGCGAGGCTATATACAGTAGAGAGGCTATAAAAGTAGCGAGGTAATAAAAGTAGCGAGGTAATAAAAGGAGCGAGGCCATATACAGTAGAGCTATAAAAGTAGTGAGGCTATAAAAGTAGCGAGGCTATATACAGTGGAGAGGCTATAAAAGTAGCGAGGCTATAAAAGTAGCGAGGCCATATACAGTAGAGAGGCTATAAAAGTAGAGAGTGCTATATACAGTAGAGGCTATAAAAGTAGCGAGGCTATAAAAGTAGCGAGGCTATATACAGTAGAGAGGCTATAAAAGTAGCGAGGCTATATACAGTAGAGAGGCTATAAAAGTAGCGAGGCTATATACAGTAGAGAGGCTATATACAGTAGCGAGGCTATAAAAGTAGTGAGGCTATATACAGTAGCGAGGCTATAAAAGTAGCGAGGCTATATACAGTAGAGAGGCTATATACAGTAGAGAGGCTATAAAAGTAGCGAGGCTTTTAAAGTAGCGAGGCTATAAAAGTAGCGAGGCTACATACAGTAGCGAGGCTATAAAAGTAGCGAGGCTATATACAGTAGAGAGGCTATAAAAGTAGCGAGGCTATATACAGTAGAGAGGCTATAAAAGTAGCGAGGCTATATACAGTAGAGAGGCTATAAAAGTAGCGAGACTATATACAGTAGAGAGGCTATAAAAGTAGCGAGGCTACATACAGTAGCGAGGCTATAAAAGTAGCGAGGCTATATACAGTAGCGAGGCTATATACAGTAGCGAGGCTATAAAAGTAGCGAGACTATAAAAGTAGCGAGGCTACATACAGTAGAGAGGCTATAAAAGTAGCGAGGCTACATACAGTAGAGAGGCTATAAAAGTAAAGAGGCTATAAAAGTAGCGAGGCTATAAAAGTAGCGAGGCTATAAAAGTAGCGAGGCTATATACAGTAGCGAGGCTATAAAAGTAGCGAGGCTATATACAGTAGCGAGGCTATAAAAGTAGCGAGGCTATAAAAGTAGCGAGGCTATATACAGTAGAGAGGCTATAAAAGTAGCGAGGCTATAAAAGTAGCGAGGCTATATACAGTAGAGAGGCTATAAAATTAGCGAGGCTACATACAGTAGCGAGGCTATAAAAGTAGCGAGGCTATAAAAGTAGCGAGGCTATATACAGTAGCGAGGCTATAAAAGTAGCGAGGCTATATACAGTAGAGAGGCTATAAAGTAGCGAGGCTATAAAAGTAGCGAGGCTATAAAAGTAGCGAGGCTACATACAGTAGAGAGGCTATAAAAGTAGCGAGGCTACATACAGTAGAGAGGCTACATACAGTAGCGAGGCTATAAAAGTAGCGAGGCTATATACAGTAGCGAGGCTATATACAGTAGCGAGGCTATAAAAGTAGCGAGGCTATATACAGTACAGAGACTATAAAAGTAGCGAGGCTATAAAAGTAGCGAGGCTATATACAGTAGAGAGGCTTTAAAAGTAGCGACGCTATATACAGTAGAGAGGCTATAAAAGTAGTGAGGCTATAAAAGTAGCGAGGCTATATACAGTAGAGAGGCTATAAAAGTAGCGAGGCTATATACAGTAGAGAGGCTATAAAAGTAGTGAGGCTATATACAGTAGAGAGGCTATATACAGTAGAGAAGCTATAAAAGTAGCGAGGCTATATACAGTAGAGAGGCTATAAAAGTAGCAAGGCTATATACAGTAGAGAGCCTATAAAAGTAGTGAGGCTACATACAGTAAAGAGGCTATATAAGTAGCGAGGCTATATACAGTAGAGAGGCTATAAAAGTAGCGAGGCTATATACAGTAGAGAGGCTATAAAAGTAGCGAGGTTATATACAGTAGAGAGGCTATAAAAGTAGCGAGGCTATATACAGTAGAGAGGCTATAAAAGTAGCGAGGCTATATACAGTGGAGAGGCTATAAAAGTAGCGAGGCTATAAAAGTAGCGAGGCCATATACAGTAGAGAGGCTATATACAGTAGAGGCTATAAAGTAGCGAGGCTATAAAAGTAGCGAGGCTATATACAGTAGAGAGGCTATAAAAGTAGCGAGGTAATAAAGTAGCGAGGTAATAAAAGGAGCGAGGCCATATACAGTAGAGGCTATAAAAGTAGTGAGGCTATAAAAGTAGCGAGGCTATATACAGTGGAGAGGCTATAAAAGTAGCGAGGTAATAAAAGTAGCGAGGTAATAAAAGGAGCGAGGCCATATACAGTAGAGAGGCTATAAAAGTAGTGAGGCTATATACAGTAGAGAGGCTATAAAAGTAGCGAGGCTATATACAGTAGAGAGGCTATAAAAGTAGCGAGGCTATATACAGTAGAGAGGCTATAAAAGTAGCGAGGTAATAAAAGTAGCGAGGTAATAAAAGGAGCGAGGCCATATACAGTAGAGGCTATAAAAGTAGTGAGGCTATAAAAGTAGCGAGGCTATATACAGTGGAGAGGCTATAAAAGTAGCGAGGCTATAAAAGTAGCGAGGCCATATACAGTAGAGAGGCTATAAAAGTAGAGAGGCTATATACAGTAGAGGCTATAAAAGTAGCGAGGCTATAAAAGTAGCGAGGCTATATACAGTAGAGAGGCTATAAAAGTAGCGAGGCTATATACAGTAGAGAGGCTATAAAAGTAGCGAGGCTATATACAGTAGAGAGGCTATATACAGTAGCGAGGCTATAAAAGTAGTGAGGCTATATACAGTAGCGAGGCTATAAAGTAGCGAGGCTATATACAGTAGAGAGGCTATATACAGTAGAGAGGCTATAAAAGTAGCGAGGCTTTAAAAGTAGCGAGGCTATAAAAGTAGCGAGGCTACATACAGTAGCGAGGCTATAAAAGTAGCGAGGCTATATACAGTAGAGAGGCTATAAAAGTAGCGAGGCTATATACAGTAGAGAGGCTATAAAAGTAGCGAGGCTATATACAGTAGAGAGGCTATAAAAGTAGCGAGACTATATACAGTAGAGAGGCTATAAAAGTAGCGAGGCTACATACAGTAGCGAGGCTATAAAAGTAGCGAGGCTATATACAGTAGCGAGGCTATATACAGTAGCGAGGCTATAAAGTAGCGAGACTATAAAAGTAGCGAGGCTACATACAGTAGAGAGGCTATAAAAGTAGCGAGGCTACATACAGTAGAGAGGCTATAAAAGTAAAGAGGCTATAAAAGTAGCGAGGCTATAAAAGTAGCGAGGCTATAAAAGTAGCGAGGCTATATACAGTAGCGAGGCTATAAAAGTAGCGAGGCTATATACAGTAGCGAGGCTATAAAAGTAGCGAGGCTATAAAAGTAGCGAGGCTATATACAGTAGAGAGGCTATAAAGTAGCGAGGCTATAAAAGTAGCGAGGCTATATACAGTAGAGAGGCTATAAAATTAGCGAGGCTACATACAGTAGCGAGGCTATAAAAGTAGCGAGGCTATAAAAGTAGCGAGGCTATATACAGTAGCGAGGCTATAAAAGTAGCGAGGCTATATACAGTAGAGAGGCTATAAAAGTAGCGAGGCTATAAAAGTAGCGAGGCTATAAAAGTAGCGAGGCTACATACAGTAGAGAGGCTATAAAAGTAGCGAGGCTACATACAGTAGAGAGGCTACATACAGTAGCGAGGCTATAAAAGTAGCGAGGCTATAAAAGTAGCGAGGCTATATACAGTAGCGAGGCTATATACAGTAGCGAGGCTATATACAGTAGCGAGGCTATAAAAGGAGTGAGGCTATATAAGTAGCGAGGCTATAAATGTAGCGAGGCTATATACAGTAGCGAGGCTATATACAGTAGCGAGGCTATATACAGTAGCGAGGCTATAAAAGTAGCGAGGCTATATACAGTACAGAGACTATAAAAGTAGCGAGGCTATAAAAGTAGCGAGGCTATATACAGTAGAGAGGCTTTAAAAGTAGCGACGCTATATACAGTAGAGAGGCTATAAAAGTAGTGAGGCTATAAAAGTAGCGAGGCTATATACAGTAGAGAGGCTATAAAAGTAGCGAGGCTATATACAGTAGAGAGGCTATAAAAGTAGTGAGGCTATATACAGTAGAGAGGCTATATACAGTAGAGAAGCTATAAAAGTAGCGAGGCTATATACAGTAGAGAGGCTATAAAAGTAGCAAGGCTATATACAGTAGAGAGCCTATAAAAGTAGTGAGGCTACATACAGTAAAGAGGCTATATAAGTAGCGAGGCTATATACAGTAGAGAGGCTATAAAAGTAGCGAGGCTATATACAGTAGAGAGGCTATAAAAGTAGCGAGGTTATATACAGTAGAGAGGCTATAAAAGTAGCGAGGCTATATACAGTAGAGAGGCTATAAAAGTAGCGAGGCTATATACAGTGGAGAGGCTATAAAAGTAGCGAGGCTATAAAAGTAGCGAGGCCATATACAGTAGAGAGGCTATATACAGTAGAGGCTATAAAAGTAGCGAGGCTATAAAAGTAGCGAGGATATATACAGTAGAGAGGCTATAAAAGTAGCGAGGCTATATACAGTAGAGAAGCTATAAAAGTAGCAAGGCTATATACAGTAGAGAGGCTATAAAAGTAGCGAGGCTATATACAGTGGAGAGGCTATAAAAGTAGCGAGGCTATAAAAGTAGCGAGGCCATATACAGTAGAGAGGCTATATACAGTAGAGGCTATAAAAGTAGCGAGGCTATAAAAGTAGCGAGGCTATATACAGTAGCGAGGCAATAAAAGTAGCGAGGCTATATACAGTAGAGAGGCTATAAAAGTAGAGAGGCTATATACAGTAGAGAGGCTATAAAAGTAGCGAGGATATAAAAGTAGCGAGGCTATATACAGTAGCGAGGCTATAAAAGTAGCGAGGCTATATACAGTAGAGAGGCTATAAAAGTAGAGAGGCTATATACAGTAGAGAGGCTATAAAAGTAGCGATGCTTTAAAAGTAGCGAGGCTATAAAAGTAGTGGCGCTATAAAAGTAGCGAGGCTATAAAAGTAGCGAGACTATATACAGTAGAGGCTATAAAAGTAGCGAGGCTATAAAAGTAGCGAGACTACATACAGTAGAGAGGCTATAAAAGTAGCGAGGCTATATACAGTAGAGAGGCTATAAAAGTAGCGAGGTAATAAAAGTAGCGAGGTAATAAAAGGAGCGAGGCCATATACAGTAGAGAGGCTATAAAAGTAGTGAGGCTATATACAGTAGAGAGGCTATAAAAGTAGCGAGGCTATATACAGTAGAGAGGCTATAAAAGTAGTGAGGCTATATACAGTAGAGAGGCTATAAAAGTAGCGAGGTAATAAAAGTAGCGAGGTAATAAAAGGAGCGAGGCCATATACAGTAGAGGCTATAAAAGTAGTGAGGCTATAAAAGTAGCGAGGCTATATACAGTGGAGAGGCTATAAAAGTAGCGAGGCTATAAAAGTAGCGAGGCTATATACAGTAGAGAGGCTATAAAAGTAGCGAGGCTATATACAGTAGAGAGGCTATAAAAGTAGCGAGGCTATATACAGTAGAGAGGCTATATACAGTAGCGAGGCTATAAAAGTAGTGAGGCTATATACAGTAGCGAGGCTATAAAAGTAGCGAGGCTATATACAGTAGAGAGGCTATATACAGTAGAGAGGCTATATACAGTAGAGAGGCTATATACAGTAGAGAGGCTATAAAAGTAGCGAGGCTTTAAAAGTAGCGAGGCTATAAAAGTAGCGAGGCTACATACAGTAGCGAGGCTATAAAAGTAGCGAGGCTATATACAGTAGAGAGGCTATAAAAGTAGCGAGGCTATATACAGTAGAGAGGCTATAAAAGTAGCGAGGCTATATACAGTAGAGAGGCTATAAAAGTAGCGAGGCTATATACAGTAGAGAGGCTATAAAAGTAGCGAGACTATATACAGTAGAGAGGCTATAAAAGTAGCGAGGCTACATACAGTAGCGAGGCTATAAAAGTAGCGAGGCTATATACAGTAGCGAGGCTATATACAGTAGCGAGGCTATATACAGTAGCGAGGCTATAAAAGTAGCGAGACTATATACAGTAGAGAGGCTATAAAAGTAGCGAGGCTATAAAAGTAGCGAGGCTATAAAAGTAGCGAGGCTACATACAGTAGAGAGGCTATAAAAGTAGCGAGGCTACATACAGTAGAGAGGCTATAAAAGTAGCGAGGCTACATACAGTAGAGAGGCTATAACTGTAGCGAGGCTACATACAGTAGCGAGGCTATAAAAGTAGCGAGGCTATAAAAGTAGCGAGGCTATAAAAGTAGCGAGGCTATATACAGTAGCGAGGCTATATACAGTAGCGAGGCTATATACAGTAGCGAGGCTATAAAAGGAGCGAGGCTATAAAAGTAGCGAGGCTATAAATGTAGCGAGGCTATATACAGTAGCGAGGCTATATACAGTAGCGAGGCTATATACAGTAGCGAGGCTATAAAAGTAGCGAGGCTATATACAGTACAGAGACTATAAAAGTAGCGAGGCTATAAAAGTAGCGAGGCTATATACAGTAGAGAGGCTTTAAAAGTAGCGACGCTATATACAGTAGAGAGGCTATAAAAGTAGTGAGGCTATAAAAGTAGCGAGGCTATATACAGTAGAGAGGCTATAAAAGTAGCGAGGCTATATACAGTAGAGAGGCTATAAAAGTAGTGAGGCTATATACAGTAGAGAGGCTATATACAGTAGAGAAGCTATAAAAGTAGCGAGGCTATATACAGTAGAGAGCCTATAAAAGTAGCGAGGCTACATACAGTAAAGAGGCTATATAAGTAGCGAGGCTATATACAGTAGAGAGGCTATAAAAGTAGCGAGGCTATATACAGTAGAGAGGCTATAAAAGTAGCGAGGCTATATACAGTAGAGAGGCTATAAAAGTAGCGAGGCTATATACAGTAGAGAGGCTATAAAAGTAGCGAGGCTATATACAGTAGAGAGGCTATAAAAGTAGCGAGGCTATATACAGTAGCGAGGCTATAAAAGTAGCGAGGCTATATACAGTACAGAGACTATAAAAGTAGCGAGGCTATAAAAGTAGCGAGGCTATATACAGTAGAGAGGCTTTAAAAGTAGCGACGCTATATACAGTAGAGAGGCTATAAAAGTAGTGAGGCTATAAAAATAGCGAGGCTATATACAGTAGAGAGGCTATAAAAGTAGCGAGGCTATATACAGTAGAGAGGCTATAAAAGTAGTGAGGCTATATACAGTAGAGAGGCTATATACAGTAGAGAATCTATAAAAGTAGCAAGGCTATAAAAGTAGCAAGGCTATATACAGTAGAGAGCCTATAAAAGTAGCGAGGCTACATACAGTAAAGAGGCTATATAAGTAGAGAGGCTATATACAGTAGAGAGGCTATAAAAGTAGCGAGGCTATATACAGTAGAGAGGCTATAAAAGTAGCGAGGCTATATACAGTAGAGAGGCTATAAAAGTAGCGAGGCTATATACAGTAGAGAGGCTATATACAGTAGCGAGGCTATAAAAGTAGTGAGGCTATATACAGTAGCGAGGCTATAAAAGTAGCGAGGCTATATACAGTAGAGAGGCTATATACAGTAGAGAGGCTATTAAAGTAGCGAGGCTATATACAGTAGAGAGGCTATAAAAGTAGAGAGGCTATATACAGTAGAGAGGCTATAAAAGTAGCGAGGCTTTAAAAGTAGCGAGGCTATAAAAGTAGCGAGGCTACATACAGTAGCGAGGCTATAAAAGTAGCGAGGCTATATACAGTAGAGAGGCTATAAAAGTAGCGAGGCTATATACAGTAGAGAGGCTATAAAAGTAGCAAGGCTATATACAGTAGAGAGGCTATAAAAGTAGCGAGGCTATAAAAGTAGCGAGGCTATAAAAGTAGCGAGGCTATATACAGTAGAGAGGCTATATACAGTAGAGAGGCTATAAAAGTAGCGAGGCTATAAAGGTAGCGAGGCTATATACAGTAGAGAGGCTATAAAAGTAGCGAGGCTATCTATATACAGTAGCGAGGCTATAAAAGTAGCGAGGCACCAGTTAGTCAGGCTGATTGAGGTAGTATGTACATGCATATATGATGAACAGAGACAACAACCTCTCCCTCAACGTGATAACGACAAAGGAGATGATTGTGGACTACAGGAAAAGGAGGACCGAGCACGCCCCCATTCTCATCAATGGGGCTGTAGTGGAGCAGGTTGAGAGCTTCAAGTTCCTTGGTGTCCACATCACCAACAAACTAACATGGTCCAAGCACACCAAGACAGTTGTGAAGAGGGCACGACAAAACCTATTCCCCCTCAGGGGACTGAAAAGATTTGGCATGGGTTCTCAGATCCTCAAAAGGTTCTACAGCTGCACCATCAAGAGTATACTGACTGGTTGTATCACTGCCTGGTAAGGCAACTGCTCGGCCTCTGACCGCAAGGCACTACAGAGGGTAGTGTGTACGGCCCAGTACATCACTGGGGCCAAGCTTCCTGCCACCCAGGACCTCTATACCAGGTGGTGTCAGAGGAAGGACCTACAAATTGTCAAAGACTCCAGACACCCTAGTCATAGACTGTTCTCTCTGCTACCGCACGGCAAAAGCGATACCTGAGCCCCAAGTCAAGGTCCAAGAGACTTCTAAACAGCTTCTACCCACAAGCCATAAGACTCCTGAACATCTAATCAAATGGCTACTCAGACTATTTGCATTTCCTCCCTCCCCTCTTTTACGCTGCTGCTATTCCTTGTTATCTTCTATGCATAGTCACTTTAATAACTGTATATATTACCTCGACTCTACATCGGTACCCCCCTGTATATAGCCTCGCTATTGTTATTTTGCTCTTAATTACTTGTTACTTTATTTCTTTTATTTGTAGGTATTTTTCTTAAAGCTGCATTGTTGGTTAATAAGGGCTTGTAAGTATTCCTTTTGCTGTGCGGTTCTATTCGGCACATGTGACTAATAACATTTGATTGATTTTGTTGTGTC
This sequence comes from Oncorhynchus kisutch, assembly GCF_002021735.2. Taxonomy (NCBI): domain Eukaryota; kingdom Metazoa; phylum Chordata; class Actinopteri; order Salmoniformes; family Salmonidae; genus Oncorhynchus; species Oncorhynchus kisutch. The sequence continues at coordinate 77,587,177 of NC_034184.2, forward strand.
TCAACCAATGTAGGTCACAACACAGAAACCTCAGATTACGTAAAATAGAGTCTAAGCTACAACATATGTGAATAGGGAAAAATATGTTCACACGTTTTTAGATCATTGACGTTTTTTAGAAATGATAAAATAGTTTGACAACCCTGTTTGTAAGATTTTAAATGATTTCAATCTCAACCTTTTATCTTTTTAAGCGATGAAGGGTGGGGTTAAATGGGTCAACTTTCAGCACCTTTCTCTCTTTAATGTTCTGGCACTCAGTTCCCAAAAAGTCACATTCTGAGCATTTCTACAACGGGCAAATATGTATGGAAGGTAAGTGATTAAATTCAAATGGATTTACCCTCTCTTCAATATAGCTCTCCCGCTCTGCCTCTCTGCCTCTCGCCATCCCCTCTCTTTCATTAGCTCTTCTCCCTGAGAGTGTTCTGAAGGACACAATGCAGCAGAGAGAATCCAATGTGTGCAACCGTTTGACATATATTTTATATACACACATATGCTGTTCTAGCTCATGTTCTCTATGGAACTGTAAACCATAGAGGAGCAGGTAGCCTAGCGGTTAAGAGCTTTTGAGCTCGAGCCGATTCGGTGAAAAATCCGCCGATGTGCCCTTGAGCAAGGCACTTAACCCTTATTGCTCTTGTAAGTGGCTCTGGATAAGAGCGTCTGTTAAATGATTCATATGTAAAAATGTAAATGAGCAAACACTACCATACTGGCTGACACTCCACGACACCTTGACCCTGGTTACGGTATGATAATGACAGAGGTAGGGATCGTCTTTATTTACATCTTTTGTCTATGCCCTTGGCCACAAATAAACACATTTAGAACTGTGACTATTGAGGTAAAAATCCACATCTGTCAAACAACCACACACAACAGAGGACAGCTTTAGAAAAACACTTTTCTCTTATAAGGATGCTTGCACACCAAACTGCTTCAGAAATAATTTATCTGAATGACAGTGTTCTGTAAACAAGCGTTGCCAAGCTACAGTCCTTGGAGACAGAGAAAGATTATAAAACAGAAAGAAAGTATTATGTTAAATCTTTGTTGCAACTTCAGCGCCTTTAACCACAGCCTAGAATAAGACAAACAAACAGGTAACAGCACAGACAGACACAAATGGAAACAGGACAAACCAATGGCCTATATTATACAACTTATGTAACCTCCGAACAAGTACTAGCCTGATCCTAGATCTGCATGTGCTTTAGCCAACCGCTCTGACTGCTGTTGTCATGGTTAATGTACAGGTCTGGGACCAGGCTACTGAAGTACATTACGTAGCACTACCTACTTTAGCTCCTACAAATCTACAGACAGTGCTCTGTCTCTCACTATTGAGCGATTATACAAATAATCAGGGGTGCAATTTTCACTGGGGATGGGGGGGGGGCATGATTTGCATATTTGCCGCCCCCCCCCCCCCCCAAGTTTTTATCATTGCACTGTGATACACAATGCGGCTCCAGTGTGCTTTAGGACCATGCTGACTCCTCAGAACGGTCAGGTAGGCGGTTCTCCGGTTTCAGCTGGCTGAATTTAGGACCACTCTGAAAGGCTGGCATATTGGACCAGTACAGATGCAGCTAGTGTCTGTATTGCTAGTGTCTGTATTGAGCTTTTTCTCTGATTTGTTAAAGCGATCAGTGCAGAAACTGGCTACTACTTTTCACATTGAAACAGTATAAACGTGTCCCAGCAGGTTCAGACAGCCAGGGAAGACCAATCTACAGAGCCAGGCTTTGTTTAGCAGTATATTATAACAATCAGTGAATTGATACAAAGTTCCATCTTGAATTGATGGGTAGACCTACAGTAGCTACAGGACAGAAGTTTACAGTCTGGGATCTGGGAATAATGTTCATTTCAATTATTGAACCATTGATTCTATCCATGGGTAATATAATGTACAACAAGGTAACTCTTTGTCATGAGCAGGATCAGATGGGAAGCAAGTCTGTGACAGAGCAGAAGTGAACTGATGCAACACGATTCTCTCTGTGCAGCAAACACTGGACAAGACAGAAGCTTCAAAGATGATCTATTTTAAGGCAGTCTGACAAACCTATACAGTTGATTCCCAAACTGTATCAAAGGGTTCTAATTCTCATGCTGGAGGTGTAAAACACAAAAGGGGACATATTTGCATATGTTATGATCTCGTGAAGGCTGGCTGAATTCTAGCGAATAATATGTTATTTTATCTCAGCATGTCCACAGATTCTCCCTGTTTTTGTTTGCTTGGAAATGTTGATACTGGTGACTTATCAGAAGAAACTTTGTAACCTAGCATTTATAGCAGGTCCATTAATTATAAGGCTGGTTATCCTCCCACAATGTCAAGTTATGTATCATTTGATTTGATTTATTACAAGATTAAAGGTAACCTGGGTAACTTTCATAAGGTCTGGATGTGTTATACGGAATGCAGTATGACTAAAGGAGTCCTGTATTGAAAACAGGCCCACGTCAAGGGAGATACCTATTTAGGCTAATCCCAAGCTGCTGGGCTGCTCAGTCCTGGCCCTGGGGGTCTGCTGTACTGTTGTCACTCTGGCCTCGACCTAACACACCTGAAACCAATAATGAATGTTTCACTAAGATCCTAAAGCTGAGTGGGGTGTGTTGGGTTGGGGCGCTACAGGGCCGTGGACCCCTAGGGGCAGGACAGGGTGACCCAGCTATATTGTGTTCAAGTAAGAAAGACCTCTACAGTTTATTAGTCATATGATATGAATTACACTGAACAAAAATATAGTTCAGTCTTATCAATCACTTAAACATAATTAATAATGATCTCTTACCTAGCTTGATGACTGTGGGCTAAATACAGATGGCTAGAAGGGTCATGGGTCATATTATATTGTGTAGAAATGCAGGAAATTAGTTTAAGATTGGGAGGACCTCCAGATCACCTGTAAAGTTATGCCCCCCCCCCCCCCCCCCGCCCCTGCAAATAATAATGTTCTGTCTGATATTCTGGCATTGAGAATGTTATGTGATAATGTGACAATGTGATGATATGACAATGTAATGGTATGACAATGTAATGGTATGACAATGTAATGGTATGACAACGGACATATGTAATGACGTGACAATGTGATGTTATAATGTGATAATGTTATAATGTTATGCGATAATGTTATAGTGCGATAATGATATCATGTGATAATGTTATAGTGTTATAGTCTTAATGGTTGTACAGTCGTCTCAAATAAAACTGTGAAGGACCCCGGCGTTACTCTGGACCCTGATCTCTCTTTTGAAGAACATATCAAGACTGTTTCAAGGACAGCTTTTTTCCATCTACGTAACATTGCAAAAATCAGAAGCTTTCTGTCCAAAGATGATGCAGAAAAATTAATCCATGCTTTTGTCACTTCTAGGTTAGACTACTGCAATGCTCTACTTTCTGGCTACCCGGATAAAGCACTAAATAAACTTCAGTTAGTGCTAAATACGGCTGCTAGAATCCTGACTTGAACCCCAAAATTTGATCATATTACTTCAGTGCTAGCCTCCCTACACTGGCTTCCTGTCAAGGCAAGGGCTGATTTCAAGGTTTTACTGCTAACCTACAAAGCATTACATGGGCTTGCTCCTACCTATCTCTCTGATTTGCTTCTGCCGTACATACCTACACGTACGCTACGGTCACAAGACGCAGGCCTCCTAATTGTCCCTAGAATTTCTAAGCAAACAGCTGGAGGCAGGGCTTTCTCCTATAGAGCTCAATTTTTATGGAATGGTCTGCCCACCCATGTGAGCGACGCAAACTCGGTCTCAACCTTTAAGTCTTTACTGAAGACCCATCTCTTCAGTGGGTCATATGATTGAGTGTAGTCTGGCCCAGGAGTGTGAAGGTGAACGGAAAGGCTCTGGAGCAATGAACCGCCCTTGCTGTCTCTGCCTGGCCGGTTCCCCTCTTTCCACTGGGATTCTCTGCCTCTAACCCTATTACAGGGGCTGAGTCACTGGATTACTAGGGCCCTTTCATACCGTCCCTGGGATGGGTGCTTCACCTGAGTGGGTTGAGTCACTGATGTGATCTTCCTGTCTGGGTTCGCGCCCCCCCTTGGGTTGTGCCGTGGCGGAGAACTTTGTGGGCTATACTCGGCCTTGTCAGGATGGTAAGTTGGTGGTTGAAGATATCCCTCTAGTGGTGTGGGGGCTGTGCTTTGGCGAAGTGGGTGGGGTTATATCCTTCCTGTTTGGCCCTGTCCGCGGGTGTCATCGGATGGGGCCACAGTGTCTCCTGACCCCTCCTGTCTCAGCCTCCAGTATTTATGCTGCAGTAGTTTATGTGTCGGGGGGCTAGGGTCAGTTTGTTATATCTGGAGTACTTCTCCTGTCCTATCAGGGTGTCCTGTGTGAATTTAAGTATACTCTCTCTAATTCTCTCTTTCTCTCTCTCTCTCTCCGAGGACCTGAGCCCTAGGACCTGAGCCCTAGGACCATGCCTCAGGACTACCTGACATGATGACTCCTTTCTGTCCCCAGTCCACCTGGCCATGCTGCTGCTCCAGTTTCAACTGTTCTGCCTGTGATTATTATTATTTGACCATGCTGGTCATTTATGAACATTTGAACATCTTGGCCATGTTCTGTTATAATCTCCACCCGGCACAGCCAGAAGAGGACTGGCCACCCCACATAGCCTGGTTCCTCTCTAGGTTTCTTCCTAGGTTTTGGCCTTTCTAGGGAGTTTTTCCTAGCCACCGTGCTTCTACACCTGCATTGCTTGATGTTTGGGGTTTTAGGCTGGGTTTCTGTACAGCACTTTGAGATATCAGCTGATGTACGAAGGGCTATATAAATACATTTGATTTGATTTAGTGTGATAATGTTATAGTGTGATAATGTTATAGTGTGATAATGTGATAATGTTATAGTGTGATAATGTTATATTGTGATAATATGATGTAATAATTTCGTGATGACTGTCAGAGGGATGAATCTAATGACGATCATTAGTCTTAATTCCCATAAATCTGGCTGGCTGGAAGCCTGCCAGATGTGGACTGTTACAGTACATTGTGGTTACTCACTATACTGTCTATTTCATCGTTGTCAAGCTCAGGCTTTAAACACTGCTACAGATGATTTGTATACCTTCAGCACAGGGAGGTTAGATAATACTCAAGAGAAGAACAAACAGAAGGTTAAAAGGGATGTTTTGGCACAAAGCTCAGAGTTCGAGGATAGATGGACTGATTCTGTCTCAGTGATTAACTAGACAGACTGTTTGAGGACACTGGTTCGCTGGCTGAGTGACAGTTCATCAGGGACCCTGTCTGTCTGTGTGTGTGTGTGCGCGTCTCTCAACTGTCAGAGAGGATGTGTGTTTGTCCGAGTGTTATTCTCCCCAAATCCCTCAATGCACACATGGACCTTTCACTCTTAACCACCATCACACACACACACACACAGAGAAACAGAAAGGTGTAAATAACCTGACAGAGGAAGGAGAGGGGGAGGACATGGGAGGGAGAAGAGGAGGATTACCCGAAGCGGTTGTGTTTTGATCTCCTCCACCATGATGGCCAGACATTTAGTGAAGTCAGTCAGCTCCTGATCGGCTGTCTCTATCAACCGACACTTCTAGAAGGAGGAGGGGGGGGGGGGGTGAGACAGACAAACAGAGAGAGATAAACAGAGAGATACAGAGAGAGGCAAAAATAGCAAAACTACCTCTTTATTCTGTGAATAATGTGCGTCTCTGAGCGCTCTCAAACACACACTATGTTCCAGTGAATGCCCTTAAAAAGGTAGTTCATTCCAGGTGAGGTAGGCTCCATCTTATGCCCCCTTCACCCCCTGAAGAACACCGCTTTCCCTCCCTGCTCTCTCTTTCATTTATGTAGAGTTATGCACATCTCCTGAAACACCTCAAAGCCCCTAGATCTGTTACACAATTCTCAAAGATGAACATTACCATAGCTTGTGATTCTCTCTGAGTAACATTAGACTAAATACAACCGTATTCTCTCTAGCATCACCATAACATTATGCAGGCAGATCCTGGAAGGCCATGTGTTTTTGTTGTTCGTTTCTCTACTTAGTGATTGTCCAGCTGTCCAGGTGTAAATCCGTCTCTGATTAGAAGGAAAAGTTGACTGTGGGTCTTATCACCATGAGCGATGTACCTCATCATTACCTCATATCATTACCATAATGCAGAGAATAACGGCTGATCATTGTTAAATTGGTTCATTCTCCTGGAGGACAGAGAACACTGTGGTTCATTCTCCTGGAGGACAGAGAACACTGTGGTTCATTCTCCTGGAGGACAGAGAACACTGTGGTTCGTTCTCCTGGAGGACAGAGAACACTGTGGTTCATTCTCCTGGAGGACAGAGAACACTGTGGTTCATTCTCCTGGAGGACAGAGAACACTGTGGTTCATTCTCCTGGAGGACAGAGAACACTGTTATTAACTGGTTCATTCTCCTGGAGGACAGAGAACACTGTGGTTCATTCTCCTGGAGGACAGAGAACACTGTTATTAACTGGTTCATTCTCCTGGAGGACAGAGAACAATGCTATTAACTGGTTCATTCTCCTGGAGGACAGAGAACACTGTTATTAACTGGTTCATTCTCCTGGAGGACAGAGAACATTGTTATTAACTGGTTCATTCTCCTGGAGGACAGAACACTGCTATTAACTGGTTCATTCTTCTGGAGGACAGAGAACACTGTTATTAACTGGTTCATTCTCCTGGAGGACAGAGAACATTGTTATTAACTGGTTCATTCTCCTGGAGGACAGAACACTGCTATTAACTGGTTCATTCTTCTGGAGGACAGAGAACACTGTTATTAACTGGTTCATTCTACTGGAGGACAGAGAACACTGTGGTTCATTCTCCTGGAGGACAGAGAACACTGTTATTAACTGGTTCATTCTCCTGGAGGACAGACCACTGCTATTAACTGGTTCATTCTACTGCAGGACAGAGAACACTGTTATTAACTGGTTCATTCTCCTGGAGGACAGAGAACACTGTTATTAACTGGTTCATTCTCCTGGAGGACAGAGAACACTGTGGTTCATTCTCCTGGAGGACAGAGAACACTGTTATTAACTGGTTCATTCTCCTGGAGGACAGAGAACACTGTTATTAACTGGTTCATTCTCCTGGAGGACAGAGAACACTGTTATTAACTGGTTCATTCTCCTGGAGGACAGACCACTGCTATTAACTGGTTCATTCTACTGCAGGACAGAGAACACTGTTATTAACTGGTTCATTCTCCTGGAGGACAGAGAACACTGTTATTAACTGGTTCATTCTCCTGGAGGACAGAGAACACTGTGGTTCATTCTCCTGGAGGACAGAGAACACTGTTATTAACTGGTTCATTCTCCTGGAGGACAGAGAACACTGTTATTAACTGGTTCATTCTCCTGGAGGACAGAGAACACTGTGGTTCATTCTCCTGGAGGACAGAGAACACTGTTATTAACTGGTTCATTCTCCTGGAGGACAGAGAACACTGTTATTAACTGGTTCATTCTCCTGGAGGACAGAGAACACTGTTATTAACTGGTTCATTCTCCTGGAGGACAGACCACTGCTATTAACTGGTTCATTCTACTGCAGGACAGAGAACACTGTTATTAACTGGTTCATTCTCCTGGAGGACAGAGAACACTGTTATTAACTGGTTCATTCTCCTGGAGGACAGAGAACACTGTGGTTCATTCTCCTGGAGGACAGAGAACACTGTTATTAACTGGTTCATTCTCCTGGAGGACAGAGAACACTGTTATTAACTGGTTCATTCTCCTGGAGGACAGAGAACACTGTGGTTCATTCTCCTGGAGGACAGAGAACACTGTGGTTCATTCTCCTGGAGGACAGAGAACACTTATTTACACTAGTCATCATGGTGGGTCCTCATGGTGGGGTCCTCATGGTGGGGTCCTCATGGTGGGGTCATCATGGTGGGGTCATCATGGTGGGGTCCTCATGGTGGGGTCCTCATGGTGGGGTCCTCATGGTGGGGTCATCATGGCTGGGTACCGGTCTCATTGTCCAGTGGTGATGTTATACAGGTGGTTGGCCTCCCCACCTACGGAGACCTACAGAGACCTGCAGTAGACCTACAGAGACCTGCAGTAGACCTACAGAGACCTGCAGTAGACCTACAGAGACCTGCAGTAGACCTACAGAGACCTGCAGTAGACCTACAGAGAGATATTCATTTGCTGAAACAGGTGGTTGAATCTAGATAAGATGAATCTAAGAGTATTTGCTTGTTGTGTGCAAAATCTTTTATATTTTATTTACCATTGCTCCTAAACATAAAGTGTTACAATATATATTTAAAAAATTCACCCAACAATATATGCGGTTCCCCAATTGCCACTTTTAAATGGTATTCATGTTTTATGGAATTTGAAGCATACTGTTTGCAAACATCACAACTTACTAATGCTATACATATTGAACAGGAGGCTTTCAGAAGTCTGTTTGTGTCACAAGGAAAGACTTCAAAGGAGCGACAGAAGCATTCTGTCTCAAAGCACCTTGTTTAATAGAACTAATGCATTCAGCAGAGCGGGAGAGAGATTCCGTTTTGAACAAGCGCACGTGTCACGAGAGGGGTGTGTACTGGCAAACACATTGCAATAAAGAATGTAAAGATAAGGAATAAAGAACAGCTTCAAAAGATGCCGCCCCCCCCCCAACAAACAGCTGTGTTTGTGTAGAAGTGGAACAGCAGCCTGCATTCCCAGTAGGTCTCCAAGAGGACGGTTGGTTTAGAGAAGGTCAATACTATATCAGTACACACCTAATGTCCAGTCTTAGCTTTAGAATACATTTCATTTCCTTTGATTAATAATAGTGATGGTCACTGATATGGACATTCTACAGCAATATTAGTTGCATTTTTTGATACGATATCGATAAATATTGAAATAAAACTCCCGCACTACTATTTCGATGTTCACGTTGCTCTTTACCCCCACGGCTCTGTGGAGTCCACAACAGTTTGGCTGATTGGCTAAAGGGCCGGTTGTGAATGTTCTGGAAGCCAACCCGTCTGAATTCAACAGGAAGCCCATACACCTCTGATGGGCCATCAGAGGGCCAATCATGTATGATTGTATAGCCTGTACGAAGGGTTTTGTGGAACAGTCATGTATGCTGACTTGATAGCCTGTATCGAAGGGTTTTGTGGAACAGTCATGTATGCTGACTTGATAGCCTGTACGAAGGGTTTTGTGGAACAGTCATGTATGCTGACTTGATAGCCTGTATCGAAGGGTTTTGTGGAACAGTCATGTATGCTGACTTGATAGCCTGTATGAAGGGTTTTGTGGAACAGTCATGTATGCTGACTTGATAGCCTGTATGAAGGGTTTTGTGGAACAGTCATGTATGCTGACTTGATAGCCTGTATGAAGGGTTTTGTGGAACAGTCATGTATGCTGACTTGATAGCCTGTATGAAGGGTTTTGTGGAACAGTCATGTATGCTGACTTGATAGCCTGTATGAAGGGTTTTGTGGAACAGTCATGTATGCTGACTTGATAGCCTGTACGAAGGGTTTTGTGGAACAGTCATGTATGCTGACTTGATAGCCTGTATGAAGGGTTTTGTGGAACAGTCATGTATGCTTAGGGTTACTTTCACAAGCCAAGAGGAAAGATAAATCTTGCTCAATGATATCGATATGATAAAGAATGATAGATGTTGGTACCCGTCACTTATAAAGGAAAGAGATGAATACCTTTACTCCTGTGTGTGTGCAGGTACCCTGTTTCCAAAGGCTGGTTGAGAATGATCAGACATATGTTCTGTGTGCCTGGGGAAATCCAGAGAGAGAGAGAGAGAGTAGAGAGGGAGATAGAGAACATTACTTTAATTTGTTACACAATACCAGATCTATTCTGAAACAGAAACGATGCTTTACTCCCAGGTGATGTTATTGTTACAACGTTTTGCGTCTTCCTCAGGCATCCATATCCCAGGTGTTGGTGGAATGTCTTCCTCAGGCATCCATATCCCAGGTGTTGGTGGAATGTCTTCCTCAGGCATCCATATCCCAGGTGTTGGTGGAATGTCTTCCTCAGGCATCCATATCCCAGGTGTTGGTGGAATGTCTTCCTCAGGCATCCATATCCCAGGTGTTGGTGGAATGTCTTCCTCAGGCATCCATATCCCAGGTGTTGGTGGAATGTCTTCTTAACAAAGACAGAATTTTGCCAGGACTGTCTGGGATAGAGGTCTTCAAGGGTCCACCCGAACTCGATTACCCAGGACCGACCAGGTCGGGTCTGAAATTCTTTAGTTGACCCTCGGACCCGGGTTGGATCTGATGGTCACAGGTCTTGGGTATGTATAATTAAAACGGATTTGCAAGTAAGGGCCCGTACAGACACGAAAGTTACTGCTGCAGTAGAGGGGGAGAAATTGTCTTGTTTATGCTGCTGCAGCTGTTCATGAGAGAGGCATGTATAGCTTGTTGTTTTTGTCGGCCAATCACAAGTCAAAGCGGAACTCACCTCTGGCTCCTAATCATTTGAATGGAGTTGTTGTTGTTGGTGTGTCGGATGGGGGAAAGTGCTTTGATTAGCCAACCCAGCTAGTTAGCTAACTTGCTTAACTAGCTTTTCATCTCGGTTTTATGCAGTCAAAACAGGTACTATGTAATCAGATTAGACAATAAATAACTTAGCTTTGGCAGCTAGAAGTTAGTAACTACTGCGAGTCGGCTTGATTGGTGCTGTCTCTCTCCTCCTCGTACCACTCAGCGACACAGTCAAACACACTGCCCCTCCCTCTGCTAGCTCCATTCTCTCTCTCTAACAGCTTCAGTTAATAACATAGCTAAAAAATATACATTGGCAAGAAAAAGTATGTGAACCCTTTGGAATTACCTGGAGTTCTGCATAAAATTTGATCTGATCTTCATTTAAGGGGCGGCAGGTAGCCTAGTGGTTAGAGCATTTGGCCAGTAACCGAAAGGTTGCTAGATCGAATCCCGAGCTGACAAGGTAAAAATCTGTCGTTCTGTCCCTGAACAAGGCAATTATCACACTGTTCCCCAGTAGGCCGTCATTGTATATAAGAATTTGTTCTTAACGGACTTGCCTAGTTAAATTTATAAATAAAATTAAGGTATAACAATAGACAGTCTACTTAAACACAAAAATAATTAGATATTTTCATGTCCTTATTGAACACACCGTGTAAACATTCACAGGTCAGGGTGGAAAAAGTATGTGAACCCTTGGATTTAACAACTGGTTGACCCTCCTTTGGCAGCAATAACCTCAACCAAATGTTTTCTGTAATTGCGGATCAGACCTGCACAACGGTCAGGAGGAATTTTGGACCATTCATCTTTACAAAACTGTTTCAGTTCAGCAATAATCTTAAGATGTCTGGTGTGAACTGTTCTCGAGGTCCTGCCACAGCATTTTAAAGCGGGTTGATGTCAGGACTCTGACTGGGCCACTCCAGAAAGCGTATATTCTTCTGTTGAAGCCATTCTGTTGTTGATTTACTTCTGTGTTTTGGGTCGTTGTCCTGTTGCATCACTCAACTTCTGTTGAGCTTCAATTTGGCAGACAGCCTTACATTCTCCTGCAAACTGTCTTGATAAACTTCGGAATTCATGATAGCAAGCAAGCTGACACTCTAGGATTCTTCTTAACCTCATTGAGCATTCTGCGCTGTGCTCTTGTAGTCATCTTTGCAGGACGGCCACTCCTAGGGAGAGTAGCAACAGTGCTGAACTTTCTACATTTAGACAATTTGTCTTAACGTGGACTGATGAAGATAAAGGCTTTTAGAGATACTTTTGTAACCCTTTCCAGCTTTATGCAAGTCAACAATTCTTAATATTAGGTCTTCTGAGATCTCTTTTGTAAAAGAGACAAGGTTCACATCAGGCAATGCTTCTTGTGAATAGCAAACTCAAATTTTGTGAGAGTGTTTTTTATAGGGCAAGGAAGCTCTAACCAACATCTCCAATCTCGTCTCATTGATTGGACTCCAGGTTAGCTGACTCCTGACTCCAATTAGCTTTTAGAGAATTCATTAGCCTAGGGGGTTCACATACTTTTCCCAACCCACACTGTGAATATTTAAATTATGTATTCAATACAGACAAGAAAAATACAATAATTTGTGTTATTAGTTTAAGCACACTATGTTTGTCTATTGTTGTGACTAAGATGAAGATCAGATCAAATTTCATTACAAATTTATGCAGAAATCTAGGTAATTCCAGTCACTGTATATATATTTTCTGCTACTTCCCTCACACAGATCAAATCAGACTGGGTCTGAATCCAACCGGGTCTACACGGGGCCAGGTCTGGTTGTCCTCGGATCCAGGTCTCCATATTTAAAACATTAATTTATTCAGGTCCCGGGTCCATTTCAGAACAGCGTCAACTTTTTGGATCCCAGAAGACCTCTAGTCTGGGAGTGGTTTGAGTGGAGGGGAAAATGAGCTGTTATTGGCAGATAGATTTAGAACCATATAGATAATATTAAATTACTAGAGGGGCTATGTCAAACCCTCAAAGTTCCAGAATGTGGCGAAAATGGCAGCCATCTTGGTCAAAGGGAAATGCAAAACCAGTCAAATTGGAGGCATAGGTGATGCATTTCCTGCTTTGACTTAGGTCATGCTGGAAAATAAAAGGCATGCGATATCAGAAATCGTGTAATGCAATTATAGTCAACCTGAAATATTGTCATACTGTATACACTGAAGAAAAAGATAAAACGCAATATGCAACAATTTCAAGAAATTAACATTCAATTATCTGGCAAAAGCTCTGGTGGACATTCCTGCAGTCAGCATACCAATTGCACACTCCCTCAAAACTTGAGACATTTGTGGCATTGTGTGGAGTGACAAAACTGCACATTTTAGAGTGGCCTTTTATTGTCCCAAGCACAAGGTGCACCTTTGTAATGATCATGCCGTTTAATCAGCTTCTTGATATGCTGCACCTGTCTGGTGGCTGGATTATCTTGGCAAAGGAGAAATGCTCACTAACAGGGATGTTAACAAATGAATGCACAAAATGTGAGCTAAATAGGTTTTTTGTGCATATGGAACATTTCTGGGATATTTTATTTCAGCTCATGAAATGTGGGACTAACACTCTACATGTTGCATTTACATGTATTGTTCAGTATAATTATAGTTTAAATGTGTTTTGTACACTTTCTGTATAAATAGCCTCAAATATACATACACAGACCATAAATCTAAATCAGATTTATGGAGAGCTGTGAGTGTTATAATATGATACAATACCAGTACTTGTTGCATTTACTTGTCTAAGTCCTTCCATCAACTGATTACAGCTGTGGATTCACTGCATTGTCTGAATGGAATGTTGGCATATTGGCAGTTAAATTGAAAAAGATGATGGAATCATTCCTGTCAAAGTGAGCTAACACACACACACAATACAGAAAAATAATTCACTACACTGTTTTACACAGCATCTTATCACAGCCCTGGAAAACAATGACCAACTCCCTGACCAACACGGCTGACCTTTGGCCTTTGGCCCATCGTACGAAGGTTCATGGCCATTCTAGTATTCTAACTATGTGTGGAACTATTTCTTATTGGTCATGGTAGGTCAAATGGAAGGCCAAAAACCCCTCCCACAAAAACACACATCTTCAGGTGGTCTTTTTTTAAACTTTAGCATTATTTTTTTACAATTTCACAGTATTGAAATATAAAAACACAGGAAAATCATGTTTCACTACACTGGGCCTAAGTTAGTTTCAGACTGTGGCCAATAGGCTATTGTGGCCATTAGAGCATAATGCAGGCCCGTAAGTGGCCTTACAACAAAACCAATGGAGCAAATGCCATAACATTTCCACAGTGCCTTTAGTAAGTATTTATACCCCTTGACATATTCCACATTTTGTTGTGTTACAGCCTGAATTCAAAATGGATGACATGTATTCATTTTCTCTGACCCATCTACACACAATACCCCATAATGACAAAGTGTCTCCATTCTCTAGTTCAGGTCCCCCCCCCATCTACACACAAAACCCCATAATGACAAAGTGTCTCCATTCTCTAGTTCAGGTTCCCCCCCCCCCCCCACCTACACACAATACCCCATAATGACAAAGTGTCTCCATTCTCTAGTTCAGGTTCCCCCCCCCCATCTACACACAATACCACATAATGACAAAGTGTCTCCATTCTCTAGTTCAGGCTCCCCTCCCCCCCATCTACACACAATACCCCATAATGACAAAGTGTCTCCATTCTCTAGTTTAGGTCCCCCCCCATCTACACACAAAACCCCATAATGACAAAGTGTCTCCATTCTCTAGTTCAGGTCCCCCCCCCATCTACACACAATATCCCATAATGACAAAGTGTCTCCATTCTCTAGTTCAGGTCCCCCCCCCCCCCCCCCCCCCATCTACACACAAAACCCCATAATGACAAAGTGTCTCCATTCTCTAGTTCAGGTTCCCCCCCCCCCCACCTACACACAATACCCCATAATGACAAAGTGTCTCCATTCTCTAGTTCAGGTTCCCCCCCCCCCCATCTACACACAATACCCCATAATGACAAAGTGTCTCCATTCTCTAGTTCAGGTTCCCCCCCCCCCCCATCTACACACAATACCCCATAATGACAAAGTGTCTCCATTCTCTAGTTCAGGTCCCCCCCCCCCCCCCATCTACACACAATACCCCATAATGACAAAGTGTCTCCATTCTCTAGTTCAGGTCCCCCCCCCCCCATCTACACACAATACCCCATAATGACAAAGTGTCTCCATTCTCTAGTTCAGGTCCCCCCCCCCCCATCTACACACAAAACCCCATAATGACAAAGTGTCTCCATTCTCTAGTTCAGGTTCCCCCCCCCCCCACCTACACACAATACCCCATAATGACAAAGTGTCTCCATTCTCTAGTTCAGGTCCCCCCCCCCCATCTACACACAATACCCCATAATGACAAAGTGTCTCCATTCTCTAGTTCAGGCCCCCCCCCCCCCCATCTACACACAATACCCCATAATGACAAAGTGTCTCCATTCTCTAGTTCAGGTCCCCCCCCCCCCCCATCTACACACAATACCACATAATGACAAAGTGTCTCCATTCTCTAGTTCAGGTCCCCCCCCCCCCATCTACACACAATACCACATAATGACAAAGTGTCTCCATTCTCTAGTTCAGGTCCCCCCCCCCCCCATCTACACACAATACCCCATAATGACAAAGTGTCTCCATTCTCTAGTTCAGGTCCCCCCCCCCCCATCTACACACAATACCCCATAATGCCAAAGTGTCTCCATTCTCTAGTTCAGGTCCCCCCCCCCCCCCATCTACACACAATACCCCATAATGACAAAGTGTCTCCATTCTCTAGTTCAGCCCCCCCCCCCCCATCTACACACAATACCCCATAATGACAAAGTGTCTCCATTCTCTAGTTCAGGTCCCCCCCCCCCCCCCATCTACACACAATACCACATAATGACAAAGTGTTACCATTCTCTAGTTCAGGTTCCCCCCCCCCCCATCTACACACAATACCACATAATGACAAAGTGTCTCCATTCTCTAGTTCAGGTCCCCCCCCCCCCCCATCTACACACAATATCCCATAATGACAAAGTGTCTCCATTCTCTAGTTCAGGTCCCCCCCCCCCCCCATCTACACACAATATCCCATAATGACAAAGTGTCTCCATTCTCTAGTTCAGGTCCCCCCCCCCCCCCATCTACACACAATACCCCATAATGACAAAGTGTCTCCATTCTCTAGTTCAGGTCCCCCCCCCCCCCCCCATCTACACACAATATCCCATAATGACAAAGTGTCTCCATTCTCTAGTTCAGGTCCCCCCCCCCCATCTACACACAATACCCCATAATGACAAAGTGTCTCCATTCTCTAGTTCAGGTCCCCCCCCCCCCATCTACACACAATACCCCATAATGACAAAGTGTCTCCATTCTCTAGTTCAGGTCCCCCCCCCCCCATCTACACACAATACCCCATAATGACAAAGTGTCTCCATTCTCTAGTTCAGGTCCCCCCCCCCCCCATCTACACACAATACCCCATAATGCCAAAGTGTCTCCATTCTCTAGTTCAGGTCCCCCCCCCCCCCATCTACACACAATACCCCATAATGACAAAGTGTCTCCATTCTCTAGTTCAGGCCCCCCCCCCCCCCCCCCCCCCCATCTACACACAATACCCCATAATGACAAAGTGTCTCCATTCTCTAGTTCAGGCCCCCCCCCCCCCCATCTACACACAATACCCCATAATGACAAAGTGTCTCCATTCTCTAGTTTAGGTCCCCCCCCCCCATCTACACACAATACCCCATAATGACAAAGTGTCTCCATTCTCTAGTTCAGGTCCCCCCCCCCCCCACCTACACACAATACCCCATAATGACAAAGTGTCTCCATTCTCTAGTTCAGGTCCCCCCCCCCCCATCTACACACAATACCCCATAATGACAAAGTGTCTCCATTCTCTACTTTAGGTCCCCCCCCCCCATCTACACACAATACCCCATAATGACAAAGTGTCTCCATTCTCTAGTTCAGGTCCCCCCCCCCCCCATCTACACACAATACCCCATAATGCCAAAGTGTCTCCATTCTCTAGTTCAGGTCCCCCCCCCCCCCATCTACACACAATACCCCATAATGACAAAGTGTCTCCATTCTCTAGTTCAGGTCCCCCCCCCCCCCCCCCCCCCCCCCATCTACACACAATACCCCATAATGACAAAGTGTCTCCATTCTCTACTTCAGCCCCCCCCCCCCCCCCCCCCCCCCCCATCTACACACAATACCCCATAATGACAAAGTGTCTCCATTCTCTAGTTTAGGTCCCCCCCCCCATCTACACACAATACCCCATAATGACAAAGTGTCTCCATTCTCTAGTTCAGGTCCCCCCCCCCCCCCCACCTACACACAATACCCCATAATGACAAAGTGTCTCCATTCTCTAGTTCAGGTCCCCCCCCCCCCATCTACACACAATACCCCATAATGACAAAGTGTCTCCATTCTCTACTTTAGGTCCCCCCCCCCCATCTACACACAATACCCCATAATGACAAAGTGTCTCCATTCTCTAGTTCAGGTCCCCCCCCCCCCCCCACCTACACACAATACCCCATAATGACAAAGTGTCTCCATTCTCTAGTTCAGGTCCCCCCCCCCATCTACACACAATACCCCATAATGACAAAGTGTCTCCATTCTCTAGTTTAGGTCCCCCCCCCCCATCTACACACAATACCCCATAATGACAAAGTGAAAACATGTTTTTAGACATTTTTGCAAATTTATTGAAAATGAAATACAGAAATCTACATTTACATAAGTATTCACACGCCTGAGTCAATACTTCGTAGAAGCACCTTTGGCAGCGATAACAGCTTAGAGTCATCTTGAGTATGTCTGTATCAGCTTTGCAAATCTGGATTTGGGGATTTTCTCCCTTTCTTCCTTGCAGATTTTCTCAAGCTCTGTTAAAAACAATATTCAAGTCTTTCGACAGATTTTCAATGAGATTCAAGTCTGGGCTTTGGCTGGGCCACTCAAGGACTTTCACATTGTTGTTCTGAAGCCATTCCAGCGTTGCTTTGGCTGTGTGCTTGGGGTCATTGTCTTATAAGGTCGTTTGCACAGTTCTCATTAAGGATTTGCCTGTATTTGGCTCCATTCCTTGTCCTCTCTATCCTCATCAGTCTCCCAATCTCTGCTGCTGAAAAGCATCCCAATAGCATAATGATGCCACCTCCGTGCTTCACGGTAGGAATGTGTTAGACGGGTGATGAGTTTTGCCTCATTTTCTCCAGACATAGCGCTTTGCTGTGGGGATCTCCTCATGCTGGCGCCCCTGGGAGTTAGAGATCTTGATCACGCTAGTGGAGCAACACAGGCAGAAGAGGAGAGCGGTTCCCAAGAATAGGCGGCACTACATGAATTGTTTACGAGGTTACCATGAATTGTTTGAGGTTTAATATTCGATGTATTTTTTAAATATGCAATTAATTCAATAATGACTAAAAAAATACATGGCAATCATCCATTTTTATTGCCAGTAAGAAACTGCTAGCATTGGCTGCTAAACGCTGACAACTGCTAGCTAACTGGCAAGCACAAAAACAGTAATCAACTTTGGGAGTGCAGACCCCTAGAAATGGTCAGATCGCCCTCTAGTGGTGAAAATAAGAACAGCTGAAAAGGCACAGTCAAAGAGAATAATAAATACAAAAATGTAGGCATACTAAGACAAAAGAAATGTGAATAGTGTGTAAATAGTGCAGAAAATTAAGAAATGTATTAAAATGATGGAAGTGAATCCTGGAATTAAACTATGCAAATTAGCAGAAGCTGTGTGCATTAAATAAAAAATAAAATCTCTAATAAGCGCCTGTAGTGTTCTGTGATTTTAGCAAATAAAACACCCAATCTATTAAAATGTAACTTTGACATTATGTCCAGTAATACTAGCCTAAAGTTCTACAGGCTAAATTGTTGTTTTTATTTATTTTATTATCAACAGTTTTATTTTAAGACTGTTTTGGGAGGTAGGCTTTAAAATACCTTGCTTTTTATTACACTAACATCTCTATAGACTAACGTGGGAGACTCCCATCAAGAACAGAAGAAACTTTCTGTTGAGAGGATTCTTTCAACGACCTGTGAAGTTTCAGTACTGCGGACCGTTCTTTTGGGGATTTCTGTCTTGCGTACTGTTATGTTCTTTGTTTCTATAAATACAAAAACAAACAATTGGAAAAAGTCTGAAAAGTTATTTTCAAGGACTCTTACATGGGTGCTGATACAACAACAGTCAGTTACTATGGTTGAAGAAGTCTCTCTGTCAGTCATCTCTACATCCAGTCAGACTGGCTATACAATGTGATGTATCCTCTTAATGAGGATCTGTTGACAGGAAGAGAGCCAAGCGGTTTTCATAAACTCTCATTTACAGACAGCCGTCTGTCACACACACACACACACACACACACACACACACACACACACACACACACACACACACACACACACACACACACACACACACACACACACACACACACACACCAAATGACTGTGCTCAAGGAATTTGTGTTCATTAAAATACAATAGACCGTTCTCTTAATAAATATGCATGCTGGATGTGTTCTAACATGCAGTGAAAGAGGTTGTCCACAGGCTGTTGTTTTTACCATCTGCCCACAATGAGATGATCAGGACTCAGAATACCATGCTAATACTCCACATGGAATGCCCACGTGTAATAAATATGTAGAGCTTGTCTCAACTTAGAAGAGTCTGACTCATGAGGGGGATGGAGAGAGAGGGAGACAGCTAGGGGGAGATCAAGAAAGAGAAAGGTGGGAGAAGATGGAGAGCAGAACATTATAAAACTGAAGAGAGTTTTACAGTCTGCCTCTTAAAATAAAATACTTTTGCAGATCCTATCATTTCCTCTAAAAGCACACTCTGATGTGTGGAATATGGTATTATATCTTATATAATAACCAAATACGGTCAATTCTGCAAACAACAATGGGATAGAGGCATAGAGCAGAATGAAAAGTCTAGAGCAAAACCCTGTTCCAGAACAAATCACACACACACACACTGTGCACGGCACATGCACACACACACACACTGTGCACGGCACACGCACACACACTGTGCACGGCACATGCACACACACACACACACACTGTGCACGGCACATGCACACACACACACACACACACTGTGCACGGCACATGCACACACACACACACACACTGTGCACGGCACATGCACACACAAACTTACAGGCAGTGTATTGACAGTAGATAACAGGGATTTAGAAGATACCCCTGGACACATAACTACCTTCCTACCTGGGGTATGAGTAACTCTGAGCAACACAGAGAAAATAACACCTCCTGCCCCCCCCCCCCCCTTCCTCATCTCACACTTCTCTCTCCATCTCTCCCTTACAATTTCCTGAGTCGCCCCTCTCCTACATTTACCATCCCTCTTTTCCTCCCCCTCCTGAATTCCATATCCAACACATGAATACAGAGGTACAGAGAACACTGTGTTTATTACAGTTGGAACAAAACAGCTATCTTTTAGCCCTCTGATATGTACAGGACCATTCAAGTCAGCCTTATTCCAGACCATGATAATAAGTATATATATATATATATATATCTTGTTTTGCAACTCACAGAAACTCAGTCCAACTTTCTGTAATAGGGGACAAGACTTGGTCTACTGTGAATTGTCCCGAGTTGGACATTTTACATCTGCAGATCTAATCACTGAATTGTTCCATGCATGACGCCCCAATAGGCTAGACAGTACTGCTGCTTTTGTGTTCTACCTGGTGTCCCAGGTCTAAATCAGTCCCTGATTAGAGGGCAACAATGAAAAGCTGAGTTAGCGGCAGCTAGGCTATAGCCCAAAACTAAGAGGAAAAACTGAACGACTGCATTTTGCAGTGAAAGACTTCTGTAGGAAGGTCTATATGTGCCTGTGTTTTTCAGAGATAGATGGAGAGAGAGAGAGAGAGAGAGAGAGAGAGAACGAGAGTGAGAGTGTATAGCTAGCAGACAGTCTAAAGGAGTGAATTCCTCATCCATGACCATCCAGATATTCCCTCTTCTGCACAAGTACTCAACTGGAACAGAAAAACACATACTATCACTCCCTATACTTCCTTTCTTCAAAGTTGATCAAACTCTTCAAATAATCGTCAATGACCTAACATCTCTGACACCCAAAACTTTGAACACAAGTAGGCCTACCAACCTGATATCATAACCTCTCACTATCAAGGCAATTTCTCCCAATAAAATCACCTGTCAACAACATAGCTGTCAAGCCAAGTGGCAGACATTCTAAGTTATGGGTGTCAAACTCATTCCATAGAGTGCCTAGTATCTGTGAGTTTTTAGGTTTTTCCTGTCAATTAAGACCTAGACAACCAGCTGAGGGGGGACTCGGTGACATCACAGCGTGGGGATGAATGGAGGTAGGATTAAAATAATAAACAAAGGAGGAAAGTGGAACATATTCTAAATAAATATGGAGTGGGGATTGCACAAGCCTTCTGGGAGATCTGGAGAAGGAAAGTGAATGTGACGAGAGTGAGGGTGAATTCATTATGGTGGCAGGTGCAGTGATGACCGCCGACAAGGAGCTGAGTGTAGAGGGAAGCAGTGGGGCGAGGAAGGTTGGTGCCAAGTACTACGTGCTCTATTAGCTCAGAGATGGAACCTGACGAGAGTATGGATGTACAGCACATACGGAATGTATTCAGACCCCTTGACTTTTTCCACATTTTCTTAAGTTACAGCCTTAATCGAAAATGTAAGTTAATCTTTTTTTTTCCTCATCAATCTATACACAATACCTCATAATGACAAAGTAAAAACAGGTTTGTACAGCAAATGTGTATATAACCAAAACTACTGAAATATCACATTTTACATAAGTATTCAGACCCTTTACTCAGTACTTTGTTGAAGCACCTTTGGCAGCGATTACAGCCTCAAGTCTTCTTGGGTATGCTACAAACTTGGCAGACCTTTATTTGGGGAGTTTCTCCCATTCTTCTCTGCAGATCCTCTCATGCTCTGTCAGGTCGGAAGGGGAGCGTCACGGCACAAAATGTCTAAAAAACAGTTTTCTCTATGTCATTATGGAGGTATTGTGATGTCATTATGGGGTATTGTGATGTCATTGTGGGGTATTGTGATGTCATTATGTGGTATTGTGATGTCATTGTGGAGTATTGTGTGTAGACTGATGGGAAAAAAAATATTTAATTCCATTTTAGAATAAGGCTCAAATGTAACAAAATGTGGAAAAAGGGAAGGGGTCTGAATACTTCTCGAAAGCACTGTATACTTAACAAAAACATAAAACGCAACGTGCAACAATTTAAAAGATTGTACTGAGTTACAGTTAACATAAGGAAATCACAGTTGAAATAAATGAATTTGGCCCTAATCTATGGATTTCACATGACTAGGAATACAGATATGCACCTGTTGGTCACAGATACCTTAAAATAAAAAAAGTAGGGGCGTGGATCAGAAAACCAGTCAGTATCTGGTGTGAACACCATTTGCCTCATGCAGCGCAACACAAACTCCTTGGCTCTTCAATGGCTGTGCAAAGTTGCTGGATATTGGTGGGAACTGGAACACGCTGTCAAATACGTCAATCTAGAAGATCCCAAACATGCTCAATGGGTGACATGTCTGCTGAGTGTAGAGGCCATGGAAGAACTGGGACATTTTCAGCTTCTAGGAATTGTGTACAGATCCTTGTGATATGGGGCCGTGCATTATCATGCTGAAACATGAGGTGATGGCGGCGGATGAATGGCACAACAATGGGCCATGTGGTACTCTGTTCACAACTGTGACATCAGCAAGCCGCTCACCCACACAACGCCATACACATGGTCTGCGGTTGTGAGGCCGGTTGGACGTACTGCCAAATTCTGTAAAACAACATTGGAGGCGGCTTATGGTAGATAAATGAACATTCAATTCTCTGGCAACATCTCTGGTGGACATTCCTGCTGTCAGCATGCCAATTTCACACTCCCTCAAAACATCTGTGGCATTGTGTTGAATCACAACATTTTTGCAGCATGTTACTGTGCCCAGCACAAGGTGCACCTGGTGGGCTCTTTTATTTCAGCTCATGAAACATGGGACCAACACTTTACATGCATTTTATATTTTTTGTTCAGTGTAGTACCTGCGGTGAGGACCGCTGACTTCGGGCTTTGTCCTAAGGATGATTCTGGCCCAGTGGGAGTGAGATTTGTGGAGAGAATGGATCCTTGCATGAAGTATGTGGAGAAGAGATTTCTAGATGTGAGAAATGTGCAGGAGGGCATGAGACGAAGGAATGTGTAATATCGGTGGAGAAAATTGTGTGTGTTAGTTGTGGGGCTGGAGATCGGAGGTGTCTGGTGAGAGAAAGGCAGGTTGAGGTTGCCAGGGTTACAGTAGAGCAGGAAGTGTTATAAAGCAGTGAAGAGACTGGTAGAGGAAGATGGGTACAGGGTTAGAGAACCTGAGAGGTTTCCTCTGTAGTAAAGTCCAACAGAGACTGGTAGAGGAAGATGGGTACAGGGTTAGAGAACCTGAGAGGTTTCCTCTGTAGTAAAGTCCAACAGAGAGTGGTAGAGGAAGATGGGTACAGGGTTAGAGAACCTGAGAGGTTTCCTCTGTAGTAAAGTCCAACAGAGAGTGGTAGAGGAAGATGGGTACAGGGTTAGAGAACCTGAGAGGTTTCCTCTGTAGTAAAGTCCAACAGAGAGTGGTAGAGGAAGATGGGTACAGGGTTAGAGAACCTGAGAGGTTTCCTCTGTAGGTAAAGTCCAACAGAGAGTGGTAGAGGAAGATGGGTACAGGATTAGAGAACCTGAGAGGTTTCCTCTGTAGTAAAGTCCAACAGAGAGTGGTAGAGGAAGATGGGTACAGGGTTAGAGAACCTGAGAGGTTTCCTCTGTAGTAAAGTCCAACAGAGACTGGTAGAGGAAGATGGGTACAGGGTTAGAGAACCTGAGAGGTTTCCTCTGTAGTAAAGTCCAACAGAGAGTGGTAGAGGAAGATGGGTACAGGGTTAGAGAACCTGAGAGGTTTCCTCTGTAGTAAAGTCCAACAGAGACTGGTAGAGGAAGATGGGTACAGGGTTAGAGAACCTGAGAGGTTTCCTCTGTAGTAAAGTCCAACAGAGAGTGGTAGAGGAAGATGGGTACAGGGTTAGAGAACCTGAGAGGTTTCCTCTGTAGTAAAGTCCAACAGAGAGTGGTAGAGGAAGATGGGTACAGGGTTAGAGAACCTGAGAGGTTTCCTCTGTAGTAAAGTCCAACAGAGAGTGGTAGAGGAAGATGGGTACAGGGTTAGAGAACCTGAGGTTTCCTCTGTAGTAAAGTCCAACAGAGAGTGGTAGAGGAAGATGGGTACAGGGTTAGAGAACCTGAGAGGTTTCCTCTGTAGTAAAGTCCAACAGAGAGAGATGGGAAGAATATGTGCTTCAGTAAAGTGGGTTTCTTAGCATTCAAAGCCATGGTTGTCAACTCTATTGCAGAAATGATACGTAAATCACAGAAAATAGAGGTTGTGGTGGTAGCAGCAGAGAAGTACTTGGGATTGAAGTTTTACTGTAGAACAGTTGCAGGGGGTGTTGAGAGGCAGGGTTCTGTCCTCTCTGACTGTTGGTCTGGAGTAGGATTATATAGGGTTGAATAGTGGAATAGGGAGGGGGGGGGGGGGGGGTAGGGTTCTGTCCTCTGACTGTTGGTCTGCAGTAGGACTAGATAGGGTTGAATAGTGGAATGGGGGGGTAGGGTTCTGTCCTCTCTGACTGTTGGTCTGGAGTAGGATTATATAGGGTTGAATAGTGGAATAGGGAGGGGGGGGGGTAGGGTTCTGTCCTCTGACTGTTGGTCTGCAGTAGGATTAGATAGGGTTGAATAGTGGAATGGGGGGGTAGGGTTCTGTCCTCTCAGACTGTTGGTCTGGAGTAGGATTAGATAGGTGTGAATAGTGGAATGGGGGGGGGGGGGGGGGGGGGGGGGGGGGGGGGGGGTTCTGTCCTCTCAGGCTGTTGGTCTGGAGTAGGATTAGATAGGGTTGAATAGTGGAATGGGGGGGTAGGGTTCTGTCCTCTCAGACTGTTGGTCTGGAGTAGGATTAGATAGGGTTGAATAGTGGAATGGGGGGGGTAGGGTTCTGTCCTCTCAGACTGGAGTAGGATTAGATAGGGTTGAATAGTGGAATGGGGGGGGTAGGGTTCTGTCCTCTCAGACTGTTGGTCTGGAGTAGGATTAGATAGGGTTGAATAGTGGAATAGGGAGGAGGGAGGGGGTGTTAGAGAGGTTAATAGTTGGCAGGGAAATGTTCCCTTTCCCCAATGTTGTATTGACGTATCAAGAATGTAATGTAGGTGGCCTTGACAGGCGTCACACACCAGTACAGTAGGTGGCCTTGACAGGCGTCACACACCAGTACAGTAGGTGGCAGTGTATGCACCTAAAAGTTGGATGCGATCCACCAACCAAATCCTAAAGAAGAAGAGCAGCGTTCTTTACTAATTAGTGACCTTAATTCATCAATCAAATACAAGGCAGGAGTGAAAACCTGCAGACACCCATTGAATGAGTTTGACACGAGTTAAAGGAACAGGGTTCCCAACATTCTAATGACCTAGGCGTCGACATCCTCCTTAACGTTGTTTAATGGCGAGGCAAAAGAAATTAAAATAAGCATACCTTATTTATGAAACCCCCTTTTACACCACCACGCTACATACTAATCCCAGATGTTGTGTATGGAAGGCTGCATATAATGCGTTTGGACGGTAAAATGACTCCAGATCGCCCGACCGGCCTATACAGGGGGTAGAATAATCAACAAACACACCACAACGTGTCTGTCTGCTACGTTGTCGACAGCTCGCAACCTGAACTTTGAGATAAACTGGTTATTGTAGGCTCCAATTATCAATGTGCCTCTTAGTTTTATCAAGAATATAGCTGAACCATCAGCGGAAAGCATTCACAGAACAATAAAAATATCAAACATCTTGCAATCGGGCGTCAGCAAGAACAGAGATGCCGAGTTTGGTACTTATCTATTCTCACTGCTCTCCATAGGTTCATACAATTGTAACCCCTGACCTCATTTTATGAGGTACTTTTGAAACTCAAAATATGCGTGTAGTGATGCCCTGTTTTTCGTCATTGCATTGTAATTTATTAGAATAAATACACAAAAAAAAATGTTTTCACGCGCAAACGATTATGACAAGTAAAAGCACCACAAGAACGTCGCGGACACAGATCCACAAGCCTACGCCCACACATTAACGTTTTACTGTCAACACGACTTAGAATAATCATGTCTTGTTTTTTATGTGCAGGTTCATAAAATACTCACTGAGTCAAGTAACAGTATTAGTATGAGCTCCTGATCAGATGAGTAAATAGTCAACAACAGCTCTGGGTCTGACAGCCAGGACCATTTTTCAGCAAGACGGACCTACTCTGGTGGAAAAAGGTCCGTAGACTCTGTGATGGCGCCATCTATCGGTGGGCAAGAATATAATCAAGATAGTTCTAAGGAAATGCAGGATATGATCTTTTCGGTTTTAGGTCTATCTAGTCCAGAGAATTAATAATATATCGATGCCTAAAGGAGCTAAACACAGCAACAGTGAATACGGTGATTAAGGTCTCAACCCCTATTCATAATCAAATCAAATGTTATTTGTCACATGTGCCTAATACAGCAGGTGTACACCTTACAGTGAAATGCTTACTTATTAACCAACAACGCAGTTTAAAGAAAAATTAAACAAATAAATAAAACAAATAATTAAAAGTAACAAATGATTAAAGAGCAGCAGTGAAATAACAATAGCGGGACTATTACAGGGGGTACAGGTACAGAGTCGATGCACGGGGTCACCGGTTAGTCGAAGTAATTGAGGTAATATGTACATGTAGGTAGAGTTAAAGTGACTATGCATAGATAAACAGAGAGTAGCAGCAGTGCAAGGGGGGGAGGGGTGTTAATGCAAATAGTCTGGGAAGTCATTTGATTAGATGTTCAGTAGTCTTGGGGTTTGGGGGTTGAAGTTGTTTAGAAGCCTCTTGGACCTAGACTTGGCGCTCCAGTACCGCTTGCCGTGTGGTAACAGAGAGAACAGTCTATGACTAGGGTGTCTGGAGTCTTTGGCAATTTGTAGATCCTTCCTAATGTAACAGTATAGACTTTACGCCCGTCCCCTCGCCCCGACCCGGATGCGAACCAGGGACGCTCTGCACACGTCAACAGTCACCCTTGAAGCATCGTTACCCATCGCTCCACAAAAGCCACGGCCCTTGCAGAGCAAGGGGAACCACTACTTCAAGGTCTCAGAGCAAGTGACGTCACCGATTAAAACACCACTAGCGCGCACCACCGCTAACTAGCTAGCCATTTAACATCGGCTACACTAACACCGCCTAGTATAGAGGTCCTGGAAGGCAGGAAGCTTGGCCCCAGTGATGTACTGGGCCGTACACACTACCTTCTGTAGTGCCTTGCGGTCGGAAGCCGAGCAGTTGCCGTACCAGGCAGTGATGCAACCAGTCTAGATGCTCTCGATGGTGCAGCTGGAGAACCTTTTGAGGATCTGAGGACCCATGCCAAATCTTGATGGGGAATACCCCTCCCCCCCAGTACAGGGGATGAATTCAACACAGCAATATACACATCAGGGGTCTTCATCTCTGGAGCCTATGAACTAATCAATTTTCAGTCACTTTCTACTAATCAAAGTCTTCAGTCATTTTCACATACAAACACACTCTATTCATTTGTCTGGATAGAGAGTGTGTATAGAGAGTAACCTAGTAGTCTATACACTGGGACATTAGTATAGAGAGTAACCTAGTAGTCTGTACACTGGGACATTAGCATAGAGAGTAACCTAGTAGTCTGTACACTGGGACATTAGCATAGAGAGTAACCTAGTAGTCTGTACACTGGGACATTAGCATAGAGAGTAACCTAGTAGTCTATACACTGGGACATTAGCATAGAGAGTAACCTAGTAGTCTGTACACTGGGACATTAGCATAGAGAGTAACCTAGTTTGAGTTTATTTTTATTTTTACAGGGACAGTGCACATTAATCAACATTTCAGTAAAAGTGCCGGTTTTAGCCAACCGGCTAATTTTCAACCGCAGTCCCTGGGCAGGTTATTAAAAACAATTACAATATAGACAATAGCAACAAAGAACAAGCAAGACATAGCATACAGACAGAGCAACATAGGACAAGCAAGACATAGCATACAGACAGAGCAGCATAAAACAAAAAGCAGCAAGACAAAATTCATAAAAGCAACAAAGTGTTTCCACACCTCACAAGCTACAGACAACAGACAACATGGAGTGGCAACACACAGCTAGGGACCATGCTCTGGTCCTAGTAGTCTGTACACTGGGACATTAGTATAGAGAGTAACTTAGTAGTCTGTACACTGGGACATTAGCATAGAGAGTAACCTCGTAGTCTGTACACCAGGACATTAGTATAGAGAGTAACCTAGTAGTCTGTACACTGGGACATTAGTATAGAGAGTAACCTAGTAGTCTGTACACTGGGACATTAGTATAGAGAGTAACCTAGTAGTCTGTACACTGGGACATTAGTATAGACAGTAACCTAGTAGTCTGTACACCAGGACATTAGTATACAGAGTAACCTAGTAGTCTGTACACTGGGACATTAGTATACAGAGGAACCTAGTAGTCTGTACACTGGGACATTAGTATAGTGATTAACCTAGTAGTCTGTACACCAGGACATTAGTATAGAGAGTAACCTAGTAGTCTGTACACTGGGACATTAGTATAGAGAGTAACCTAGTAGTCTATACACTGGGACATTAGTATAGAGAGTAACCTAGTAGTCTGTAAACTGGGACATTAGTATAGAGAAAAGCCTAGGAGTCTGTACACTGGGACATTAGCATAGAGAGTAACCTAGTAGTCTGTACACTGGGACATTAGTATAGAAAGTAACCTAGTAGTCTATACACTGGGACATTAGTATAGAGAGTAACCTCGTAGTCTGTACACCAGGACATTAGTATAGAGAGTAACCTAGTAGTCTGTACACTGGGACATTAGCATAGAGAGTAACCTAGTAGTCTATACACTGGGACATTAGTACAGAGAGTAACCTAGTAGTGTAACGGCGTTCTTCGTTTGTAGAAAGAGAGTCGGACCGAAATGCAGCGTGGTGGTTAATCATGATCTTTAATGAAGGACAAGTGACGATACATGAAATAACGAAATAAATACAAAAAACAACAAACGGAACGTGAAACTTATTACAGCCTATCTGGTGAAACTACACAGAGACAGGAACAATCACCCACCAACCTAATTACAGCCTATCTGGTGAAACTACACAGAGACAGGAACAATCACCCACGAAATACAAAGTGAAACTCAGGCTACCAGTCAGAGACAACAAGAAACACCTGACTGATCGAGAACCGCCTCAGGCAGCCCAAACCTAACTAGACACACCCCTAATCATAGCAATCCTAAACCCCCCCCCCCCCCCCCCCCAAGGTGCGGACTCCCGGACGCACCTCAAAACCATAGGGAGGGTCCGGGTGGGCGTCTGTCATTGGTGGCGGCTCCGGCTCGGGACGTGGACCCCACTTCATTAATGTCCTCGTTCCTCCCCTTCGCGTCCTGGGATAATCCACCCTCGCCGCCGACCATGGCCTAATAGTCCTCACCCAGAACCCCACAGAACTAAGGAGCAGCTCGTGACTGAGGGGCATCTCGGGACTGAGGGACAGCTCAGGACTGAGGGGCAGCTCGGGACTGAGGGGCAGCTCGGGACTGAGGGGCAGCTCGGGACTGAGGGGCAGCTCGGGACTGAGGGGCAGCTCGGGACTGAGGGGCAGCCCGGAACTGAAGGGCAGCCCGGAACTGAGAGGAAGCCCAGTACTGAGAGGAAGCCCAGTACTGAGAGGAAGCCCAGTACTGAGAGGAAGCCCAGTACTGAGATGAAGCTCAGGTAGGTAGTAGGCTCCGGTAGATCCTGGCTGGCTGGCGGATCTGGAAGATTCAGGTTGACTAGCAGATCTGGAAGATTCTGGTTGACTGGCGGATCTAGCTGCTCCATGCAGGCTGACAGCTCCTTGCAGACAGGCAGCTCTTTGCAGACTGACAGCTCTGACTGCTCCATGCAGGCTGACAGCTCCTTGCAGACTGACTGCTCCATGCAGGCTGACAGCTCCTTGCAGACTGGCAGCTATTTGCAGACTGACAGCTCTGACTGCTCCATGCAGGCTGACAGCTCCTTGCAGACTGACAGCTCCTTGCAGACTGACAGCTCCTTGCAGACTGACAGCTCCTTGCAGACTGGCAGCTCTGGCTGCTTCATGCAGACTGACAGCTCCTTGCAGACTGGCAGCTCCTTGCAGACTGACAGCTCCTTGCAGACTGACAGCTCCTTGCAGACTGACAGTTCCTTGCAGACTGACAGTTCCCTGCAGACTGGCAGCTCCTTGCAGACTGACAGTTCCTTGCAGACTGGCAGCTCCTTGCAGACTGGCAGCTCCTTGCAGACTGGCAGCTCCTTGCAGACTGACAGCTCCCTGCAGACTGGCAGCTCAGGCTGCTTCAAACAGGCAGGAGGCAAGCGGCAGCGCTGTAGAGAGAGAAGGCTCTGATAGCGCTGAACAGGCGGGAGACTCCGACAGCGCAGGAGAGGAGGAAGGCTCTGGCTGTGCTGAACAGGCGGGAGACTCCGACAGAGCAGGAGAGGCGAGGCGCACTGTAGGCCTGATGCGTGGTGCGGGCACTGGTGATACTGGAGCGAGGACACGCACAGGAAGCCTGGTGCGGGGAGCTGCTACCGGAGGACTGGTGTGTGGAGGTGGCTCTGGATAGACCGGACCGTGCAGGCGCACTGGAGCTCTTGAGCACCGAGCCTGCCCAAGCTTACCTGGCTCGATGCCCACTCTAGCCCGGCCAATACGAAGGGCTGGTATGAACCGTACCGGGCTATGCACCCGCACTGGAGACACCGTGCGCTCACTAGCATAACACGGTGCCTGCCCGGTCTCTTTAGCCCCCCGGTAAGCACAGGGAGTTTGCGCAGGTCTCCTACCTGGCATAGCCATACTCCCTGTAAGCCCCCCCCCCCAATAAATTTTTGGGGCCGACTCTCAGGCTTCCATCCGCGTCGCCGTGCTGCCTCCTCATACCAGCGCCTCACTGCTTTAGCCGCCTCTAGTTCTTCCTTGGGACGGCGATATTCTCCAGGCTGAGCCCAGGGTCCTTTTCCGTCCAGTTCCTCCTCCCATGTCCAATTCTCCAAGTGATGCAGCCTCTCCCACTGCAACTGCTCTTCACGATTAGCAGGGAGAGTTGGCTCAGGTCTGACACCCAACTCAGCCACTCTCCCTCTGAGCCCCCCCCCCAATAAATTTTTGGGGGTGCTTTTCGGGTTTCCTTGCCAACCGTGTTCCCTCGTATCGTCGACTCTTATCTCCAGCTGCCTCTGCTCTCCTCAGTGCTTCCACCTGTTCCCATGGGAGGCAATCTCTTCCAGCCAGTATCTCCTCCCAAGTGTAACAACCTTTGCCATCCAATACGTCTTCCCATGTCCATTCCTCCTTTCGCTTTTCCTGCGGTCGCTGCCTGTTTCCACGCTGCTCGGTCCGTGTGTGGTGGGTGATTCTGTAACGGCGTTCTTCGTTTGTAGAAAGAGAGTCGGACCGAAATGCAGCGTGGTGGTTACTCATGATCTTTAATGAAGGACAAGTGACGATACATGAAATAACTAAATAAATACAAAAAACAACAAACGGAACGTGAAACTTATTACAGCCTATCTGGTGAAACTACACAGAGACAGGAACAATCACCCACCAACCTAATTACAGCCTATCTGGTGAAACTACACAGAGACAGGAACAATCACCCACGAAAGACAAAGCGAAACTCAGGCTACCTAAATACGGTTCCCAATCAGAGACAACAAGAAACACCTGACTGATCGAGAACCGCCTCAGGCAGCCCAAACCTAACTAGACACACCCCTAATCATAGCAATCCCAATCCTATAAAACCCCAATGCGAAACACAACACGTAAACCCATGTCACACCCTTGCCTGACCAAAATATATAACGAAAACACAAAAACCTAAGACCAAGCCGTGACAAGTAGTCTGTACACTGGGACATTAGTATACAGAGTAACCTAGTAGTCTGTACACTGGGACATTAGTATAGTGATTAACCTAGTATCTGTACACCAGGACATTAGTATAGAGAGTAACCTAGTAGTCTGTACACTGGGACATTAGTATACAGAGGAACCTAGTAGTCTGTACACTGGGACATTAGTATAGTAATTAACCTAGTAGTCAGTCTGTACACCAGGACATTAGTATAGAGAGTAACCTAGTAGTCTGTACACTGGGACATTAGTATAGAGAGTAACCTAGTAGTCTATACACTGGGACATTAGTATAGAGAGTAACCTAGTAGTCTGTAAACTGGGACATTAGTATAGAGAAAAGCCTAGTAGTCTGTACACTGGGACATTAGCATAGAGAGTAACCTAGTAGTCTGTACACTGGGACATTAGTATAGAGAGTAACCTAGTAGTCTGTACACTGGGACATTAGTATAGTGAGTAACCTAGTAGTCTGTACACTGGGACATTAGTATAGAGAGTAACCTAGTAGTCTGTACACTGGGACATTAGTATAGAGAGTAACCTAGTAGTCTGTACACTGGGACATTAGTATAGAGAGTAACCTAGTAGTCTGTACACTGGGTCATTAGTATAGAGAGTAACCTAGTAGTCTGTACACTGGGTCATTAGTATAGAGAGTAACCTAGTAGAGAGTGTCAGACAGGCTCGAGGTCAGGGCAGGCAGGTACAGAGTCCAGAACAGGCAAGGGTCAAAACCGGGAGGACTAGAAAAAGGAGAAAAGGCAAAGCAGGAAAACGGTACACGAACACAAACCGGTTTAGCATATCCCGAAGCACATCATTGACCAAAGCCTGGAAAACGGATGGGGCTTTGGTGAGTCCAAATGGCATGACCTGGTACTCATAATGTCCACTGGCTGTGTTGAAGGCTGTCTTCCACTCATCCCCCTCGCGTATTCGAACCAGGTGGAAGGCATTTCGAAGGTCCAACTTGTAAAATATGGTGGCCCCCTGGAGAGGTTCAAACACCGAGAAGAGGCGAGGTAGGGGGTAACAATTCCTGACAGTAATGTTGTTATGTCCCCAGTAGTCAGTGCACGGACGCAGGGTCTTGTCCTTCTTCTCCACAAAGAAAAACCCTGCGCAGGAGATGCAGATGGACGGACGGCCCCAATGGCCAGAGACTCCTCTATGTACTCCTCCGTAGCTTTGGTCTCTGGTCCAGACAGAGATTACAACCGACCCGAGGTGGTGTAGTGCCTGGGAGAAGGTCAATGGCACAATCATGAGGACAGTGTGGGGGAAGGGAAGTAGCACGTGCCTTACTGAACACTTCCAGGAGGTCATGGTATTCAGTAGGAATAGACATCCACAGTTTTGCGAACATCCCGAGGAAGGTGACTTGAGGAAGGCTGTGCTGTTTGAAGGCAGTGGGAATGGTAAAATGGGCTCCAACCCAGGATGGAGCTTGTGGTCCAGTCAATCACAGGATTGTGTTTTTGGAGCCAGGAAAATCCCAACACAACCGGAACAGGGGGAGATGCAATGAGGAGGAACTGTATAGTCTCACTGTGGATACCAGAAACCCATAATTGAACGGGCACAGTACTATGGGTGACTTCCCCTATAGAGCTGCCGTCCAGTGCCCTTAGCATCCATGGGCACAGAGAGAGGCTGAGTAGGAATACCAAGCTCCAAAGCTATCGTGGCATCTATAAGATTTGCATCAGCCCCAGAGTCAATGAACACTCAGAGACTTAGATTGGTCTCCCCACAGCACAAGAGCGAAAAGGGGTGTGCGGGTGATGGGAATTAGGGAACTCCCAGTCTGACTCACCATAGTACTGGTACCCACTAGAGACAGGGGTTACCTAATAGGGCAGGTAGCTATAAAATGTCCTGCTCCTCCACAGTACAGACCACATTTATTATTCATCCTCCGTGAGCGTTCCCCAACTGATTACCTAGCTCTTCCCAACTGTATTGGCTCAGGAGTATCCAACTCACCTGTCGTAGACTCACGAGAGAGCTCGGGTGGGTTCAACTCCTCTCGGAAGAGGTGCCTTCGGAAACTTACGGATTCCATAGGAGGTGAAAGCACCATATCGGGTGCACCCGAGACCTGACCTCTCACTCTTGCGTTCCCTTAAGCGCCCATCAATTTGGATGGTTAAAGCGTTAAGGGAGTTGAGGTCCACTGGCAGTTCCAGAGCAGCTGGCTCATCCTTTACCTCAGATAATCTGTGCAGAAAAGTATTGAAAAGACACTCCAGATTCCAGACACTCGGAGCCAACATGCGAAAGTCCATCATGTAGTCTGCCACACTACGGGAGTTTTGACATAAGTCAAGCAGTTTGCTGGCCGCCTTTCTCCCGGATACCGGAGACTCAAAAGCTTCTCACCTCTGCCATGGATTCCTCCAAATGACGGCAAATGGCAGATTGCTGTTCCCAAACTGCAGTAGCCTAGGAGAGCGCCCTTCCCGGCATTAGTGTAATTATATACGCTATCGTCGATCGGTCTGAAGAAAACTAATTTGGCTATAGCTCAAAAATAAGCGAACACTTAGAAAGAAAACACCAGCATGTATCAGGATTCCCCGAATATTGTCAGGATAGGCTGTACAAACTCACCACAAGTAGGGAAAACTATCGTGACACTAGGCAAGACCCAAATGCAGACACAGGATGCAGATGGTTGGAGATCAAAATGTTTAATAAATCTAAAGGGAATAGGCAAGAGAATGGTCGAGGACGGGCAAAAGGTCAAAATCAGATCAGAGTCCAGGAGGTACAGAGTGGCAGACAGGCTCGAGGTCAGAGCAGACAGGCTCGAGGTCAGGGCAGACAGGCTCGAGGTCAGGGCAGGCAGGTACAGAGTCCAGGAGGTAGAGAGTGGCAGACAGGCTCGAGGTCAGGGCAGGCAGGTACAGAGTCCAGGAGGTAGAGAGTGGCAGGCAGGCTTGAGGTCAGGGCAGGCAGGTACAGAGTCCAGGAGGTAGAGAGTGGCAGACAGGCTCGAGGTCAGGGCAGGCAGGTACAGAGTCCAGGAGGTAGAGAGTGGCAGACAGGCTCGAGGTCAGGGCAGGCAGGTACAAAGTCCAGGAGGTAGAGAGTGGCAGACAGGCTCGAGGTCAGGGCAGACATGCTTGAGGTCAGGGCAGGCAGGTACAGAGTCCAGAACAGGCAAGGGTCAAAACCGGGAGGACTAGAAAAAGGCGAAAAGGCAAAGCAGGAAAACAGGGAAAAACACAGGTAGGCTTGGACATATAAGATGAACTGTCACAGAGAGACAGGAGGGGGTGGAGACAATAATGAAGACTGGTGAAACAGATCAGGGTGTGACAAGTATAGATAGTAGCCTAGTAACCTATACACCAGGACATTAGTATAGAGATTAACCTAGTAGTCTGTACACCAGGACATTAGTATAGAGATTAACCTAGTAGTCTGTACACTGGGACATTAGTATAGTGAGTAACCTAGTAGTCTATACACTGGGACATTAGTACAGAGAATAACCTAGTAGTCTGTACACTGGGACATTAGTATAGAGAAAAGCTTAGTAGTCTATCAACTGGGACATTAGTAGTTTGGCTTTACTTTCACTCTAACTTGTTAATAATATCTGTCACCCTGCTTGAAACTTCTGCTGGGGCTGGCACGCACACACTCACACACATGCACGCACGCACACACACACACGCGTGCGCGTGCACACGCACACGCACACATGCAAGCATACAGACACACACACACACACGCGCGCGCACACGCACACATGCAAGCATACAGACACACACACACACACACACACATGCAAGCATACAGACACACACACACGCACACATGCAAGCATACAGACACACACACATACATGCAGACACACACCATACACATCCCCTCTGGCTAGTTGAGGAGGGAGGCCAGGAAGAGATGAATGTCTCTCCATCCCCACCTGTCCCAACCCCAACATTTCACTTAACAAATGATAAACAAATTCAGGTTGAGGGACAATATTGTGCTCAGAGGGAGCAAAAATACAACATTGGTCTAAGGTGACAGATTTCCTTCTCACGGTGAGAAATTACCACGTGTTTAGTACCATGGAACCTCTCAGGGTATGTGTGTGTGCGTGTGCGTGTGTGTGTGTGTGTGTGTGTGTGTGTGTGTGTGTGTGTGTGTGTGTGTGTGTGTGTGTGTGTGTGTGTGTGTGTGCGTGCATTGTGGATTACTGATCATTTATAACTATATAGACAAAGAAATCCTCCCATGAAAAAATAAAAGTTGAACTAAATTTTCTTTCCCATGCA
The DNA here is from genome assembly GCF_002021735.2 of Oncorhynchus kisutch. Lineage (NCBI taxonomy): Eukaryota > Metazoa > Chordata > Actinopteri > Salmoniformes > Salmonidae > Oncorhynchus > Oncorhynchus kisutch. The sequence continues at coordinate 77,623,315 of NC_034184.2, forward strand.
GACACTGCAGCATTAATGACTGTACAGCAATCTAATGAAATGCATTCATCAAAGAAAGCAGGGTTACAGGCCACAGGGAGCCAAAGATCAGTTTGAATGTTCAACAAACGCATGTCTTTTTCCTTTGAACCATTCCATCATCAGGGAGCTCATTTGAATTTGAAAGTGGTTTACATTCTATGTAGTATAACGTATGCAACAACAACAACACATCTATATCTATTGTACTTACACAAGGATACAAAACTATAGTTCTCATATATATCTTATATCTTTTATACAGTACCTTACACATGTATAAATCTGTTGAAATCATTCTTCCATCTCCTGTAGCTAGTTCGAGAGAGAGAGAGAGAGAGAGAGGGAAAGGAGAATGTGGAGGGAGAGAGAGTTATTTGCACATGATTTAACACTTACATTAAACCAGGAATTTATTATTTCTTAAAATACATTTGAGAATAAGATTGTGTGTGTGTGTGTGTGTGTGTGTGTGTGTGTGTGTGTGTGTGTGTGTGTGTGTGTGTGTGTGTGTGTGTGTGTGTGTGTGAATAAGGCGGTGTCAGCCTGTGTGTGTGTGTGTGTGTGTGTGTGTGTGTGTGTGTGTGTGTGTGTGTGTGTGTGTGTGTGTGTGTGTGTGTGTGTGTGTGTGTGTGTGTGTGTGTGTGTGTGTGTGAATAAGGCAGTGTCAGCACTTTGCCTGTCATCTGTAGAGATGGATGGAGACAGCGATGGATGGGAGTGCCTGTTCTTATTTACCTCATCTGACACATCCAAAGACACACCAGTGTTCATTTTGGCAGTCTTTTTTTTATTTTTAGATTTAGTCTAGTCTTAATCATTTTGACTGAAATATAATTAAGTCTTAGTCACACGTAAGACATTTGAATAATGATTTAGTCTAGTTATTGTCAACATGATGAAAGTGGTGGGCCATTTTAGTCAACTAAATGGCCTTGAATTTTTATCACATTTTATTCCAATCACATTTGTATTGCCTCATTAAAGCTGCAATGTGTAACTTTTTGGGCGACCAAACCAATTCACATAGAAATATGAGTTATAGATCTGTCATTCCCATTAAAAGCAAGTCTAAGAAGCGGTAGATCTGTTCTATCTTTGCTATTTTTATGCTCCCCGTTCTTATGTTTTGTTTTTTTGCATCTTCAACTTGTGGTTTTGTACACCAGCTTCAAACAATATTGGAAATATAATATTTTTAGTTAGAGAAAATATATTTCACCGCGATTTAAATGGTACAATGATTATCTACACTATATTTGCTTGTTTTGTCATATAAACTGAAATTAGGCAAACTATTTGAATTTTAGCAACCAAGAAATTTCAGAGCGATTTCTGCATTTTGTACCTTTTTAACCTATAGTAAAGATAAATCCCTAACTTTCATGTGCACAAACAGACATAGCTTTGTCCTACTACCAACATATGTGCACAAACAGACATAGCTTTGTCCTACTACCAACATATGTGCACAAACAGACATAGCTTTGTCCTACTACCAACATATGTGCACAAACAGACATAGCTTTGTCCTACTACCAACATATGTGCACAAACAGACATAGCTTTGTCCTACTACCAACATATGTGCACAAACAGACATAGCTTTGTCCTACTACCAACATATGTGCACAAACAGACATAGCTTTGTCCTACTACCAACATATGTGCACAAACAGACATAGCTTTGTCCTAGTACCAACATATGTTCCAGCATAACATCCTATTCTCTTCACAACAGCAGAAATATGACAAACATATACAATAATATACAATAATATAGAACTATTATCTGGCCATGTAAACTCCTTATTCAGCCTACATAGATACTGTACATTACATAGAAAACAAACAGACTCACACAAGCAGAGAGAGAGCGAGAAGGTAGCACAATCACCAGATGGTACTGCAAAATATTGGCAAAGTAATATGGGTCACACCTCCTCTCGGCCTACATTACTATTGTTATCAACATTACACAGTCACCAATTGTTTAGTCACGAGTCGAATCGCGAGTCCATATGGTTGAAGTCCCAGTACTCTATTCTGAGTCACTGGGTCCAAAATAAAGTTATTTACCCAGTCAGATATAGTGTAGAGGCAAGAGGGATTTTGTCAATAAATTGTTTGCTATTCATTTTCCTCTCTTTCTGTGCAACCAAATGGTTGCCAAGGCTACTGTTAATGCTTCCAGGGCCACATTCAGTTGCAAAACGTTCTCGAACATTGCAAATAGAAATATCGTGAATAGAGCCGACGTTATTCCTTATTCAACATGTCAGAGCGGCATGTTTGTTCTACATAGCATATTTCTATCTGAACATTCCAAAACGTTGCGTCCTACTGAACGCGCCCTAGACTGTTAGCTATAGCTAGCTAATGAGGTGGCATGAATGAACAAGTCGTAGCCTAAACAAATGGTTAATAGTCCTGTCCCCAAGTAGCCTAGTTTTAAAACGGCCTGCTCACTACGTTAATACAAGCACTACGTTAATACAAGCACTACGTTTTTTCTTTATTTTACACTCATAAAGCATATCGCTTTATGAGTGTAAAATAAAGAAAAAACGTAGTGCTTGTATTAACGTAGTGCTTGTATTAACGTAGTGCTTTTATTAACGTAGTGCTTTTATTAACGTAGTGCTTGTATTAACGTAGTGCTTTTATTAACGTAGTGCTAACGTAGTGCTTGTATTATGGGTCATAGCTTTTGAATGGTAATGGCTAAAAACAAGCCGTTTTCTCTGAGGAAAAGAGGGATACTTGGTTTGTACTTTGGCTACAGATCCTGGCTAAGAAATGAAGTGCAAGGGGTCGAGCGAGAATACAAATTCAAAACGTTTCTATACTCAAGGGAGAGAAACACATAGCTCGAGCGTTGTTTTACTATTAAACAAAATGCTGCTATTTTAATTTCTTAAAGCAGCGTGTGTTTTTAACCAAGAAGCGAGAGAATAGCCTGCACAATGTGTATAATTGGAGGGGAAACGGAGCCGGTCTGCCGGTCTGCCCACACTCATCGCTTGCTTGCTCTCCCGCAGCTCAACAGGTGATGTAGGCTGTGTGCCTATGTAGGGTGATGTAGCTGATGTAGGCTGTGTGCATATGTAGGGTGATGTAGCTGATGTAGGCTGTGTGTGCCGGGTGTGGCACTTCCTTCCCACTGCTGAACATAACTGCGCTACACAGCTATACTGCCAATTATTAATGGTGCTTATCACTGAAAATCTCTCAATCTCTCCAAGATTCTTGTCCAGTCCACTTAGTAGTCAGATTTTAGTCACAGAGATCATTTTGTGTCGTCTCGTTTTAGTCAGCTGCAATAAAAAATATTTTTTGTTTTAGTTATATTTTTTCTGAGTCTATTTAGTCAGTTACAGCCTCGTCAATTGCCATCGGAAAAATAGGTTTTTGATGAATATTTTATTCACTATTTCTGTTGACCAAATTAATGCTGACACACACACACACACACTAGGTAAGGAGAGGAGAGGAAATTGAACCGCCTGAAATCTCCCTCATGTCTGAGTATTCAGAGTGGACCCAGCACTTAACAATGTACATTGTTCTTGGGGACAAAAGAAAGACAGGGAAGGAAGAAGGGAAGTTAGAGACTTAATGGGATGCTAGCAGATACCAATAGACTTCCAGTCATTGTGCTAACGCTAGTATCCCTTTCAGAATGTGCATGCATGTCAATGGCTTCTTCTGAGAGAGAGACATAGAGAGAGAGAGGGAGAGAGAGAGAGTAAAGGAGAGAGAGGGGGAGAGAGAGAGAGTAAAGGAGAGAGAGAGAGAGAGTAAAGGAGAGAGAGGCTGAGAGAGACACAACATGGATTGTAATTGATAGTTTTGTTGCCATTTGACAATTACTCTTGTCTTCATAGTGTTCTGGGTGTCTATGCGTAATACTGTACTTAGTTGACATGGAAGGAGCACATTAATCAACATTTAGAATGAAAATACATCTACTCTGTCTTGATTTATTTCATCTTTCTCCCTGTGTACTGTGTGTCCTTGTGTGTGTCCTTACAGTGCTGTGTATTTACCCTGTCTGAACTATTTTTATGATTGTCTGTTTATCACCTAGCGATTACGATTCTTACAAAAACAAATATCATTACTACTATACAGCAGTGCAGCCTACTTACAGAAAGAAAATGAAAAGTGAAATAGTTGGTTTTGATTCCATGTACTTACTGACCAGACATCATAAAACAGTTGTTATACTGAACCACAGCATATCCTTCCAAATCACTATAATCATGTTTCACCCAGAACATATAGGAGCCAGACTTACTCCAGCCAATCCCACCCACACACCGCTAACATAACACTAATACCAGCCTGGGTAGGAGGATATAATGGAAAAAGAGACAGGAAAGAGAACAAAGAAGGGAGAGAGCGAGCGATTGCATGTGGCGTGTGTTCGTGAGCGCACGTCTAATTTAGCTTGTGTGGTTTGTTATTATCAGAGCGGGATTGGTTCATGACTTATGCCAAGTGTAGGGTGTGTAGAGAGATCTCTCTCCCTCTTCCCAAACCCTCTCGCTCTCTCAATTCAATTCAAAGGGCTTTATTGGCACAGGAAACACATGTTTACATCGCCAAAACAAGTGAAATAGATAATAAAGAAAAGTGAAATAAACAATACAAAATGTACAGTAAACATTACACTCACAAAAGTTCCAAAGAAATAGAGACATTTCAAATGTCATATTATAGCTATATACAGAGTTGTAACGATATGCAAATAGTTATAGTACAAAGGGAAAATAAATAAACATAAATATTCAATTTAGCAGGAGGTTAGGAAGTGCAGCTCAGTTTCCACCTCATTTTGTGGGCAGTGAGCACATAGCCTGTCTTCTCTTGAGAGCCATGTCTGCCTACGGCCTTTCTCAGTAGCAAACTTATGCTCACTGTCTGTACATAGTCAGAGTTTTCCTTAAGTTTGGGTCAGTCACAGTGGTCAGGTATTCTGCCACTGTGTACTCTCTGTTTAGGGCCAAATAGCATTCTAGTTTGCTCATTTTTTCCCCCAATGTGTCAAGTAATCATCTTTTTGTTTTCTCATGATTTGGTTGGGTCTAATTGTGCTGCTGTCCTGGGGCTCTGTGGGGTGTGTTTGTGTTTGTGAACAGAGCCCCAGGGCCAGTTTGCTTAGGGGACTCTTCTCCAGGTTAATTTCTCTGTAGGTGGTGGCTTTGTTATGGAAGGTTTGGGAGTTGCTTCCTTTTAGGTGGTTGTAGAATTTAACGGCTCTTTTCTGGATTTTGATAATTAGAGGGTATCGGCCTAATTCTGCTCTGTATGAATTATTTGGTGTTTTACGTTGTACTCTGAGAATATTTTTGCAGAATTCTGCATGCAGAGTATCATTTTGGTGTTTGTCCTATTTTGTGAATTCTTGGTTGGTGAGCGGACCCCAGACCTCACAACCATAAAGGGCAATGGGTTCTATAACTGATTCAAGTATTTTTAACCAGATCCTAATTGGTATGTTACATTTTATGTACCTTTTGATGGCATAGAAGGCCCTTCTTGGCTTGTCTCTCAGATTGTTCACAGCTTTTTGGAAGTTACCTGTCGCACTAATGTTTTGGCCGATGTACATATCGTTTTTTGTGTGCTCTAAGGAAATGGTGTATAGATGGAATTTGTATTTGTGGTCCTGGAAACTAGACCTTTTTTGGAACACAATTATTTTTGTCTTACTGAGATTTCCTGTCAGGGCCCAGGTCTGACAGAATCTGTGCAGAATATCTAGGTGCTGCTGTAGGCCCTCCTTGGTTGAGGACAAAAGCCACAGAATATCAACAAACAGTAGACATTTGACTTCAGATTCTAGTAGGGTGAGGCCTGGTGCTGCAGACTGTTTTGCAGTGCCCTCACCAATTAGTTGATATATATACTGAAGAGGGTGGGGCTCAAGCTGCATCCCTGTCTCACCCCACGGCCCTGTGGAAAGAAATGTGTTGTTGTTTTTATTGTCAATTTTAACCGCACACTTCTCTTCTGTTCTCCCTCTCTTTACTAAACTTCTCATCTCTCTCTCCCTCTCTATACGACTCTTCTCATCTCTCTCTTCCTCTCTATACTACTCTTCTCCCCTCTTTCTCATCCTACTACTCTTCTTCCCCTCTTCCTCTCTCCCTCGCTCTACTACTCTTCTCCTCTCTCCCTACTACTCTTCCTCTCTACTACTCTTCCTCTCTCCCTCTCCCTACTACTCTTCCTCTCTCCCTCTCTCTACTACTTTCATTCCCTCTCTCTACTACTCTTCTTCCCTCTCTCTACTACTCTTCTCCCCTCTCTCTACTACTCTTCCTCTCTCCTACTCTTCTCCCATCTCTCTCCTACTCTTCTCCCATCTCTCTCCTACTCTTCTCCCATCTCTCTCCTACTCTTCTCCCCTCTCTCCTACTCTTCTCCCCTCTCTCTCCTACTCTCTTTCTCTTCTCCCCTCTCTCTCCCTCTCTCTTACTCTTCTCCCCTTTCTCTCCCTCTCCCTACTACTCTTCTTCCCTCTCTCTACTACACTTCTTCCCTCTCCCTCTCTCTACTACTCTTCTCCCCTCTCCCTCTCCCTACTACTCTTCTCCCCTCTCTCTACTACTCTTTTCCCCTCTCCCTACTACTCTTCCTCTCTCCCTCTCCCTACTACTCTTCCTCTCTCCCTCTCTCTACTACTTTCATTCCCTCTCTCTACTACTCTTCTTCCCTCTCTCTACTACTCTTCTTACTACTCTTCTCCCCTCTCTCTACTACTCTTCCTCTCTGAAACCCTCTACTATTTTCTCCCCTTTTCTCCCTCTCTCTGTCACACACCTATTCCACCCTTCTCTCTCGCTCTCTCTCCTCTTCCCCCTACATTTCCATCCTCCCTGTCACTCTCACCTGCTCCATCTCCTCCTCTCCTGGATTAGAGATAATGACAAGTGCTGTGTTCCGTGAGTGGTTAACATTAGCCTCCTTATCTATTGGCTGTAAGTTGACAGAAGTAGGCGGGCTCTGCCCATATTTGACAGGTGAGTTTGCTGACTATTAAAAACTTCTAGACTTCCTACTGGTGGAAAGTTTTTGAAACTGTGTAAAATGTCATTTGAAAGTGCAGATTTACCTGTTCTTGACCCTTGTTATAAGTACATCAACAAGTACAACATGTACAGAAAGAGGGGGATTTGAACAGAAGTAAAGGTTGTTGGGATAAAAGAAGTGATATTTCTGGTGCTATGCAGATGCCAGGGATAAGAGAGTCGTCTGGCCTCAGCTCTCTTCTTAAGCCCCCTGATCACCCCACCCTTCAAACCACTACACCTCTAATGCCTTCATTTAATGAGAAAACCTGCTTCAGGAAACTATACCCACTGTTCGTTCTGTCTTCTTTCGAGAGAGAGAGAGAGAGAGAGAGAGAGAGAGAGAGAGCAACTAGAACCCACTGGATTCTCCAATTACATTGAATGAACTACCAGACAAAATACAAAACCCTCCAACCCAAAAAGTTATGTGGTGTTGATGGTATCCTCAATGAAATTATAAAATATACAGACCACAAATTCCAGTTAAATACTTAATACTTCAACTTTTAAACAAGATTCTCAGCTCTGGCATCTTCCCCAATATTTGGAACCAAGGACTGATCACCCCAATCCACAAAAGTGGAGACACATTTGACCCCAATAACTACCGTGGGATATGTACCTTTCCAGAGTGAAAACAATGTTCTGAGCAAATGTCAAATTGGCTTTTAACCAAATGACCATATGACTGTCTCAGCCTCCAGTATTTATGCTGCAGTAGTTTATGTGTCGGGGGGCTAGGGTCAGTTTGTTATATGTGGAGTACTTCTCCTGTCCTATTCGGTGTCCTGTGTGAATCTAAGTGTGCGTTCTCTAATTCTCTCCTTCTCTCTTTCTTTCTCTCTCTCAGAGGACCTGAGCCCTAGGACCATGACCCAGGACTACCTGACATGATGACTCCTTGCTGTCCCCAGTCCATCTGACCGTGCTGCTGCTCCAGTTTCAACTGTTCTGCCTTATTATTATACGACCATGCTGGTCATTTATGAACATTTGAACATCTTGGCCATGTTCTGTTATAATCTCCACCCGGCACAGCCAGAAGAGGACTGGCCACCCCACATAGCCTGGTTCCTCTCTAGGTTTCTTCCTAGGTTTCGGCCTTTCTAGGGAGTTTTTCCTAGCCACCATGCTTCTACACCTGCATTGCTTGCTGTTTGGGGTTTTAGGCTGGGTTTCTGTACAGCACTTTGAGATATCAGCTGATGTACAAAGGGCTATATAAATAAATTTGATTTGATTTGATTTAGTAGAGAGGAAGAGTAGTAGGGAGAGGGGAGAAGGGTAGTAGAGCGAAGGAGAGCGGAAGAGAGGAAAAGAGGAAGATTAGTAGTGAGAGGTGAGAAGAGTAGTAGAGAGAGGGGAGAAGAGAAGTAAAGAGAGGGGAGAAGAGTAAGAGAGAGGGAGAGAGGAAGATTAGTAGAGAGAGGGGAGAAGAGTAGTAGAGAGAGGGAAGAAGAGTAGTAGGGAGATGAGAGAAGAGTAGTAGGGAGAGGGGAGAAGAGTAAGAGAAAGGGAGAGAGATGGGAGAAGAGTAGTAGGGAGAGGGAGAGAAAGGGGAGAAGAGTAAGAGAGAGGGAGAGAGGGGAGAAGAGAAAGCGAGAGAGTAGGAGAGAGAGGGGAGAAGAGTGGGAGAGAGATGGGAGAAGAGTAGGAGAGAGATGGGAGAAGAGTAGGAGAGAGATGGGAGAAGAGTAGGAGAGAGATGTGAGAAGAGTAGGAGAGAGATGGGAGAGAGGAAGAGTAGTAGAGAGAGGGGAGAAGCGTAGTAGAGAGAGGGGAGAAGAGTAGTAGAGAGGGGGGAGAAGAGTAGTAGAGAGGGGGGGAGAAGAGTAGTAGAGAGGGGGGAGAAGAGTAGTACAGAGGGGGGAGAAGAGTAGTAGAGAGGGGGAGAAGAGTAGTAGAGAGATGAGAGAGAGGAGGAGTAGTAGGGAGAGGGGAGAAGAGTAGTAGAGCGAAGGAGAGAGGAAGAGGGGAAGAAGAGTATTAGGATGAGAAAGAGGGGAGAAGAGTAGTATAGAGAGGGAGAGAGAGATGAGAAGAGTCGTATAGAGAGGGAGAGAGATGAGAAGTTTAGTAAAGAGAGGGAGAACGGAAGAGAGGGGGGAGAAGATTAGTAGAAAGATTGGAGAGAGGAAGAGTAGTAGAGAGGGAGAGAGGTAGAGTAGTAGAGAGGAAGAGAAGAAGATTAGTAGGGAGAGGTGAGAAGAGTAGTAGAGAGGGGAGAAGAGAAGTAGAGAGAGGGGAGAGGAGTAATAGGGAGGGAAAGAGGAAGAGTAGTAGAGAGAGGGGAGAAGAGTAGTAGGAAGAGGGAAGAAGAGTAAGAAAGAGGGGAGAAGTGTAAGAGAGAGGGGAGAAGAGTAAGAGAGAGGGAGAGAAGAGTAGTAGAGAGATGAGAGAGAGGAAGAGTAGTAGAGAGGAAGAGAGGAAGAGTAGAGGGAGAGGGGAGAAGAGTAGTAGAGCGAAGGAGAGAGGAAGAGGGGAAGAAGAGTAGTAGAGAGGGGAGAAGAGTAGTAGAGAGAGGGGGAGAAGAGTAGTAGAGAGAGAAAGAAAGGGGGAGAAGAGTAGTAGAGAGAGGGAGAGAGGAGAAGAGTAGTAGTGAGGGCGAGAGAGGCATAGAGAGGGGGAGAAGAGTAGTAGAGAGGGAGAGAGAGGGGAGAAGAGAAGGAGAGAGAGGGGAGAAGAGAAGTAAAGAGAGGGGAGAAGAGTAAGAGAGAGGGAGAGAGGAAGAGTAGTAGAGAGAGGGGAGAAGAGTAGTAGAGAGAGGGAAGAAGAGTAATAGGGAGAGGGGAGAAGAGTAGTAGGGAGAGGGGAGAAGAGTAAGAGAAAGGGAAAGAGATGGGAGAAGAGTAGGAGAGAGAGGGGAGAAGAGTAGTAGAGAGAGGGGAGAAGAGTAGTAGAGAGAGGGGGAGAAGAGTAGTAGAGAGAGGGGGAGAAGAGTAGTAGAGAGAGGGGGAGAGAGAAAGAGAGGGGAGAAAAGTAGTAGAGAGAGAAAGACAGGGGGAGAAGAGTAGTAGAGAGGGCGAGAGAGGCATAAAGCTGGGGAGAAGAGAAGGAGAGAGGGAGAGAGAGGGGAGAAGAGTAGGAGAGATAGAGGGAAAGA